>NW_024429198.1:7877361-8032361 GCF_017639785.1 Mesocricetus auratus | reverse complement strand
TGATCCACAAGCTTATCTCCAGGAGTAGGAATCATTCGCTACAAGGTGTAAAGGTTCTGGAAACTCAGTCGTTCACAGAGAAGAACGCTCTGAGAAACTGCAAATTTACCAACCAGGAAAGGCTGCTATGAAGAAAGGCGGTGGGCTGGGGTTGTGACTCAGTGGTATAACACTTGTTTATCTCGGTGGAGGCCCTGGATTTTCTCTCCAGATTTGCACAAAGGGAAAAAGTAATACCAGATGGGATGGGGCCTCTTCAGAGTGGTGTGGCTCAGGGTGGTAGAGCTGAAGACCAAAATGAAATAAAATACACACATACCCCTCAGGACACACGAGAAAGACAGTAAGGTAGGAGGAGAGTAGAAATAGTGGATACCGGTCTTCACAAAAGAGTTTTGAGGCTCCCACTGAGTGAACCAAGAGGGTACCAGACTCAGGTTCCGAGTCGCACATGCAACAGTCTCAGGGCTACCCATCCATTTCTGGTGGTGTGATGGCTAGCAAAGCTATCTACTTCCAAATAAACTGCTTTCTCTCCTCCTCCTCCCATTATCTTTGAATAAACCATGCACAGCTGAGTTGAGAACGTTATCTAGTACAAACTACAACCAATATGCAGAGCACCCTCACAGCACTGTTTTAAATGCAAAACCACAAAAGTGCCTTCTAAAAAGACCCAAAACTGTGACCATGGCGAGCTGAGCCAGTCACTACCTTTCCTACCACCCCTCAGAGGAAATACAGCAGGGCCTGTGGACAAAGAGTGCACTTTCAGACGAAGGAGCTGAGCATCTTGAGCTCTGGCCACCTTCAGCAGACTTCCCACTTGCAGTTTACTCTCACAGACTAGGAAAGGTTAAAATCAGTCACCTTTCAACTAGGGTGCCATCAAACAAAGACAATGAGAATCTGACCACATTGCCTCTATGGGACAGGAAGAGACTGGTGAAAACGTAAGAGGACCCAGCCTCTCTATCAAGTTCTGACAGAGGAAGTGGCTTTTATTTGAGAATTAAGACTAAGAATAGGACCTATTTGAATACTGTCCACTAGATGTCTTGATTTCCAGACACATGCAAACACGGCAAGGCCCCAGGTCCACCTTAACAGAGGTGGGCATTGGGAGGCAGCCAATTTGGCAAAGCATCTACCTGCATACTACTGATCAAATTGCAGAAGTTGGGCATGGTAGTTCTGCCTTTGGTCCTAGCAATCCGGATGCAGAAGCAGGCACATCGATGTTGAGTTTGAGGCTAGCTTGATCTACATATTGAATTCCAGGACAGTCAGGCTACACAATACAGAGACCCTGTCTCCAATAAACAAACAAGTAAATTTGCAGAAACAGAAAAAACACAACCTTCACAAATCCAAAATGAGAAGGTGTCTATTAAAAGATAAAGAAAGCCCCAGAAGTCTTCAACATGGCTAGGAGTTCTGATCGCTCTAATCTCCTCCCTGTGTCCTCTCATCCTGAAACACTGTCAACAGGCAACGTTCTCTGGGCTGTCCGGAACCCTTACCTAGACCACTCTTCCCAGGTACCTAACATCGTCCCGGTCTTGACTGAAATATCACCTTTGCAGGAATGGAAGGATGCCTTCCCCCATTATCTTCTAAATACCATACAATTAACTACGTGTTTAGTTTACTCTATTTCTCTTTTTACTTTTACGTACCCCCGCCCCCCCGCAGCGATCTTTGTTCTCTTCACTGAAACTTATCACAAGCATTCAGTTCAGGATCGTACCTGGCACACAGTAGGTGCTCAAAATGTATTTCTAGAATGAATGCACTTCTTGATTAAACTGCACAGACTGGAAGGGGTGAGGTGAAATGGAAAAAAGCGGGAGGCAGATTCTCTGGGGAGAGACCGAAAGAGGCCAGGGCCGACCCACATTCCCTACAGCAGCTCCGACGGGAGGCAGTGCACCGAGTCCCGCCAGCGGCATCAAATGGCACTAAAGGCGGCAGGATCCACGACAGACGAGCTCTTAGAATTCAAGGAGAAAAGTCCAGAGTAGAGCATACTCACCAGGCTTGGCGTGCTGCTGGAAGAACCCCGCAGGGGTCTCGACCACAGCCCTTCGGCTCCCTTCCTCTCAGAATACCTGGGGCGCCCCGGCCGCAGGACCTCCCGGACTCCCGCTCCCGCCCATAGGCGCGGTGACGAGCGACAGGGCCCTGCCCGAGCACCTGCACGGCCAGCCGCAGGGGTCGGGGCCGCGGCCCGCCCGGAGGCCCCAGGGCGTCCTGCCGCCTCGCCCCGCCCGGCACCCGGGCAGGAAGCGCCCCTGCCCCGGCCGCTCCACCCGCCGCCGCGCTCTCTCACCTCAGGGCGCACGTACGATACGAAGGAAGGCTTGGGCGCCTTGGTGCCGCCGCCACCGCCGACTCCCCCTTTCCCCAGCATTCCCCCGCCTGGCGAAGCAGCGACGCGCGGCAGCAGAGGCGGCGGCTCAGGCTCGGGCTCCGGCAGCGGCGGCGGCCACCAGCACCAGCGGCCGGGGCTCCGCCCATCCCTAGGGCCGCGGCGGCCACGGTACCGCCCGCATCCGGCTCCGCCGCTGACACCGTTCACCCCGCCCAGGTCGCGCGCCCCGCCTACCGACCGTGAGACACGCCCACTGCCGCGCTCGCTTCTCGGGCTGGGAGGTACCGCCCACAGCCTGAGCAGGCCACGCCCACTCTCTTGTTGGCCGAAGCGTCCGAGTGCCTCTCCTGTTTGGCTGTCGGAGGCAGAGCCCGCCCCCTGGCGATCTGATTGGCACCGGGAGCTACCTGATTTGCTCTAGCCAATCCTGACAGCGTTCTCTCCGGACTTCCCCACGATTGGTCAGCGAGAATGTCGCCGTTTGTCCAATGATCCTGCGGTCACTAAGTCGTTGCGGTCAGACAGTTCAAAGCCCCTGCTTTATTTATTTGCCAGCCGCTTTGAAAGCTTCCGATAAGCTTGCTGAACAGAATCCCTCCGTAGAAGCTTCAAATCCCCATCGGCGATGTTCAGACTTGAACTTTGGACAAAAGAGAGACACAGAGCAGACAGGAACTAAGTAGTAGGCTGAAGTGACCATAAATTGTTTTGTCACTCGAGAGGCAGAGGCAGGCGGATCTCTGTGAGTTCGAGGCCAGTGTGGTCTACAAAATAAGTTTCAGGACGGCCAGAGTTGTTACACAGAGAAACCCTGTCTCCCTATCAAAAACAAACAAAAAACCCAGAAAAATGTTTTGTCAGCTCCAAACTTGCTTTGTTTGCCCTTAAGACTTACCTGGTCTCCCAACTTATCGACAAACTTCTCATTTTACGCCATGACTGCAAATAAAACACACACAATTCATTTAAATTCACATTTAGGGCTCCTGCCTTGCATAAGCAAGACCAAAGTGAATTCTACCCCTGGAGTATTGGCGTTAGATAGAAGACTGGATGCAGTTTGCTACAAGTTCATTTTTGGGTCAAGCCAGTAAACATTTGCAGTTAAATTTTCAAGTGTCAGGTACCATGCTGAACATTAGTCTAACCAGTAGGCGTGGTTTGTTTTTAAATCCCAACTGAGTACTACTACTTCCCAAAGCTCTCCAATATAAAATATAATTGACAAAGTGGGGGTGGCAGTGCACACCTGTCATCAGAGCACCTAAGAGGCCACACAAGAAGGTTGTGAATTTGGACTCAGGTTACTTTGGAAGTTTCAGGTCAACCTGAACCTGTATTACCCTGATCTTTAATATCTGCTGACGGTCAAGCCCAGTTTTAATATGATTTGGGAAATTTCACACTATCTCTGGATCTACACACTTCCCAGGAACTAAAGCCAACGAATCAGTTTTTAAATGCCAAAAAGTCAGCTGCCTTGCCATCCTCTGAATGTGCCCCCCCTTCATATGTTAGCACATAATCCCATGTGATACTGTTAAGAAATGGAGCTTGGAGGAGGTGATTAAGTCTTGAAATGCCCTCTGATGCCAGATCAGAGTGTTCTGGCTAGCCTTTCCCTGTAAGAGGGCTCAACAAGAATGTGTCATTGTTGAACAGGGCCACTCTTCCTAATTTGGAATCTGCTGGTGCCTTGTTCTGAACTTCCCTAACTAGCCTCCAGAACACTGTTCTATTATCTATAAATTATCAGCTGAGAGGTACTCTGTTACAGCAGCACGCATAAGACCCATACATGCTTCTAGAGTCAGTTTTCACTCACTGATAAACACTGGGAGTGAGTGTGTGTGTGTGTGTGTGTGTGTGTGTGTGTGTGTGTGTGTGTGTTGTATTCCCTGGAGCTGGAGTTACAGGCAGTTGTAAGATGCCCAATGTTGGTACTTTGGTACTTGGAACCAAATTTCAGGTCAAGAGCAAATGTTCCTAATTCCTGAGTCATCTCTCCAGCCCTGATAATCTTGAGTGTCAACTCAGTGGAATCTGAAATGAACAACAGACACACCTATGGGCAGGTCTCTGAGGGTATTTCCAGGAAGACTTGGATGAGGACAGATGACATCCCTCAAGAGTAGGCTGACCACCCAGCAGGTAGCCCAAATATAAACACCTGGAGAATATCCATGCAGCTCCTGGTTCTAACTGCAGAGTGTACCTGACCTCATTGCTGCAATTGTTGTCCCCCTGTTCTGACATCAGACTCCAACCGGGACCTGTGGCTCTCCAGGAATCTCCCAGGCCTTCGGAGCCACATTGGGACTGCTAAGGCATCCAGCTCCTTGGACTGGGAAGTTACCAGGTTCTCAGCCTCTCCAGAATGCAAATAACCATCGTTCGACCACACAATCCATATCGATTGTAAGCTTCCTAGTAAATTCTCTTTATAGTATAATAGATCCCCTTTATAGTCCTATTGGTTCTGCTCATCTAGCCCTATCTATCACACATACTTTAGTTAAGGGACAGTAAGAAGGGAAATGAGAGAGAAAGCAAACTAAAAGCAGTTTCTATCTTGCTGCAAGCATAGGTTTGATCTTTAGGGTGTGGGTCAAATCTCAAGAGAAAGGTAACTTGGAAATTTTGGAATGGTTTTATTTACATATAAGCATTAAAGGGTTAGCCCCTTCTCCCCATGTCGTCCTAATTTCCCAGTGAATTCGAAACAGGGACAAATCTTACCTTGCCTAACAATGAACACCTGACAAATGCTCCTCCCAAATGGCACAACACTTGATTATAGCACAAAGCTATATGAAGCTAGCCATTGACATCTCTTCCTCTGTGGAGTTCCTTGATACAGTCCATTTGTATGTCTCACAAAACTTGACCTAACAGGTGTTTCACACACAGTAGGAATTCAGAAAATAGTTGCAGTTGAATGGGTGAAGTTGCTTTGTGTGAACAACAGAGATCAGTGAGCAAAGAAACAAAATACACAAACTTTTCAAGAACTAAATACATTGTGCGCATGTGTGCTTGTGTATACACATGTGTGTGGAGGCCAGGAGTCAGTTTTGGGTGTCATTTGTTGGGCACCACCCACCTTGTTTTTAAAGACAGCATCTATCACTGGCCTAGAGCTTATCAAGTAAGCTACACTAGCTGGCCAATGAGTCCTAGGGTTCCACTGGTCCCCACCTCTTCCTTTTGTTGTTGTTGTTTGTTTTTGGGGGGGGTTTCTTGTATTCCTAACAATAATTTCTCCAAGCCGGGCATTGGTGGCACACGCCTTTAATCCCAGCACTGGGGAGGCAGAGGCAGATGGATCTCTGTAAGATCAAGACCAGCCTGGACTACCAAGCGGTTCCAGGACAGCCTCCAAAGCCACAGAGAAACCCTGTCTCGGAAAAAGAAAAAAAAAAGAAAAAAATAATAATTTCTCCAACTGAACTAACTTCTCAGCCTTATGCCTGTATGATTTAGTGGCCACTAACCACATTTCAACTTTACCAAGTAGTCTGGTGTCTTCAGACTTCTTTCTTTATCCTGGAGGTTGAAACAAGAGGATCATGAATTTAAAACCAGCTGTATTACACAGACACACACGCGCGCGCGCGCGCGCGCGCACACACACACACACACACACACACACACACACACACACGGAGGAGAGAGAGAGATTTCTTAGCTTCTTGCTATAACCAACAGTCTTTCTACTCTCCTTTTGACAGTAGGATGGTGTCAGTGGTGCATGCCTTCAATCCCAGCATTTGGGAGGCCGAGACAGGCAGATCTCTATGAGTTTGAGGCCAGTCTGGTCTACAGAGTGATTTCCAGGACAGCCAGGGTTATACAGTGAAACCCTGCCTTAAAAAAACCAAAAAGAAAAGAAAAAATAAAAAGAAAAGAAGCAGTAGCAGCATTTGGTTTCTTCACCTTGAGGTATTACAACGAACATAGTGAAAAACTACCTTTTAGTCAAGTAAAACTAGCTTAACCAGGAGCCCCAGTGCATCCAAGGCTGCCTTTGATAATCAGAACTCAGTAACACTGCTCACTCAAGAAAGCAGACACAGTCCAAGAACACCATGACAGTATATAAGAAGAGACCAAGAGCAAACTGTGCTCTGCACATCTGGAGAGACATCACCTTGATCTGCTCTGTGGCTGCAGAATCTCCCCCCAGGATCCTGATCCTAGAATCAGAGACTTCTGATAGAGACTGGACCTGACCCTTGGCTAAGATATGTCTTAGGCTTAGAACTACAGTTAGGAATTTAGTGTGTGAACCTAGTGTGATGCTGCTCAGCATAATAAAATATAACTCGTTATACTAACTACATGTGTCTGCCTTCTTGCTCATGACGGGTATCAATACAGGACAGCCTGTTTGAATTTTTTAATTTTTTAAAATGTTTTCTGTCCAAGATGGTCTCAAACTCCTTGGTTCAAGCAATCCTCAGTCACCAACTTCTGCCGTAGCTTAGACTACAGTAAGGTGTAGGAGGAAGTCTGTATGCCGCCATTAAACATGTGACTTACTAGAGGCGCATACAGATGAGGTAATAAAAGGGTGGTTTACCACACCGCTAACCACACCCACTTTAGGCAGGACTAAAGACGTATACGGCTGGACGTAAAGACGTATACATACGTAGGCGGAACTACGTCACTAGCCAGGCCCACTTTTGGGCATGGCTAGGGGGCATTACGGGGGAAGGTATAAAAGACAGCACACAGGAAGTCTCAGTCTCTTTTCCTGGAGTTCGGCTTCCGGTTCGGCAGCTGAAAACTGCTTGGCTCATCTGGGTTACTTGTTTGGTATCTTGTGAGTAATTTCTACAATAAATACTTAGTTTTACTTTCAGTAATTGTGTGTCGCTTATTGTTACAGCATCCGTTGGAGCCTACAGTTAGGGGCCATCACGCTTAGCTTATTTATTTAGTTTTTCCGCTCACAAAATAAGCAGCCTAAGATGCTCACTGCAGGGTCTTAGCCCAACTACAGAAGGGGAAGCTGGATCTGAGGAAGGGTAAATGCACTGCTCAGCTCTTCCCCAGCCTCCCGGGATCCTGGAGATGATCAGACGCAGCAGGGAGTCTAGTCAAGTAGGAACTCATTTACTGTCCCACATCTTTTAAAGCAAAAAAACAAAGCAAAACAAACAAAACAAAAACAAAAACAAAATATGCAGAACAGGAAAACAGCCAGCCAATGGTTTTTAAAGGTCAGGCTATCATGCACCTAGGCACCCTATTCTTTACCTAGGGAACACGAGTTGTTCATGCACTGACCTCATCTGGTTTGATGTAGACAACCAATTATCTTTTTTTTTTTTGTAAACAATTCTGGACTTGCCTATCTGACTTCCCCTTGTGTAAAGGGAAGCCTTTCCTTGAGAGAAGCCTTCCTGCTAGCCTGGTTCCAGAGCCACATCAGTCCCATTAGTAAGCACACAGGGGGTTATATTAATTATGAAGCTGTTGGCCTTGCTTGTTTCTTACTGGCTAGCTCTGACCTAAGTATTTACCCCATAATTGTTAATCTAAGTATTTCTCTTACCAGAGAGTTTTCCGGGCTTCCTCCCCCATGGCCTTACATCTTGACTTCTGTGTTTCTCCTTCCCAGAATCCTCCTGGACTCCTAGTCCCACCTATCTTGGTTCCCTATTGGCCAACTGGGCTTTATTGACAAATACACAGGACTTCCCCCTTCACCCTTGGTACCATCTTTGACTGGCTCATGTGCCCGACAGCTCACATGGTTAGAAGCCTAATGAGTCTCCTTATTGTATACTGCCTTCGCCGAGTCAGTGGCTTGTTTTGCTCGTTAAATGAAGGTTGACCATTGTGACTCACTCCAGCCTGTCTAGTCCAGAGGGTTCTTGAGAACAGTATGCTGTTCTCCTTCACACAAGACCAACACTAGTCACTGAGTACTACACTGCTAAGCAAATCCACAGCAATGACCAGAGAGGCAGAGGGGATCTTGCTGGCTGTGGATGTGAGGATAAATTGAAGAGGTAGGGGATGGCCATTTTATAGCCCCTATTAAAATTTTTCTTAAGTGCAAGCACTATAGCTCAGATGGAAAGGTATCCTGGCAATCGGGAGCCAGGGAATACCACAAAATTACACTGTAGGGTACAAAGGGCCAGTGAAAGCACACCTGGTCCTGAGACCAAACACTCAATGCCCCTAACCAACTCAGGACTTGAAATCTAACCAATCCTTGACCATGAAAACCAACCAATCCTGAGTACAAAACCAACCAATCCCTGAGCACAAAAATCTAACCAATCTCTGAGCTTGCCCCAAGTTCAGAAATTCAGATCCTACCACTTTCCACCCTGAAAATCTTCACCCTGGAAAGCTCCACCCCTAAGAAACCCTATATAAAACCTGTACCTGTTCAGTTGAGACTAGTTTTTTCCACCCTGGCAAAGGCATCCAGTCTCCTGGATCCTTCCCTACCAATAAATCTCTTGAGTAAGGTTTGTTGTACTGACTTTTTTTTTCCAGAGAGGAACAGAACTGCAACAACTCTCTCCAGAGCCAGAGTGGAGCAGGAACCAAGCAGAACTGTAACACTGTGGCTGGGGAAACTTTGTCTTGCTGGAGTGAACTTTTTCTACTCCAGAGAAGCTGAGTAGAGCAGTAATACTTCTCCTGAGCAGAGCTGTAACAACCTCACCATGGGGTGAAGGGCGTGGGGGATAAAGTTGTTACATTTGCATTAGGGAAATCTTTCCCAGAGTAAGGACAATAATGCTTTGCTGGGGAAATTGACATGCCCCCTCCCAATATGGGATAACTTTCACTTCAGAGCTGTAGGTATTTCTTGGCTTCCAACTGCCAAGATACATTCCCTTCAGAGCTGTAACATTTACAGGTATTCCTTGACTTCTGACTACCAGGATACCTTTTCCTCCAGAGCTGTAACACTTACACACAGGGCACAACAAACCTTACACAAAAAATTTATTGGGAGGGAAAAAAAAGGACAGGAAGGTGGCTGCTCCTCCTTGGGGGAGAAATAGAGAACTGAGTAGAAAGCAGGGCTTATGTAGAGTTTCTTAGGGGTGAGGGGTGGAACTTTTCAGGGTAAAGCTTTCCAAGGTGGAGATTGGTGGATTTTCAAGTCCAGAGATAGGGTGGGGGCAGGGTCCAGCCATTAGAGCAGGTAGTGTTCTGTGGGTGGAGGCTGGGTAGTTGAAGGTCTTTGAGGGAGGGGCTAGCCACACATGTGGCTCCAGGGGCTTATACTGAGGAACTGGGGAGATGGCACAGCAGCTAAAAGAGCACTGCTGCTCTTGTAGAGGACCAGTGTTTGGTTCCCAGTGGCCTTGTTGGGTGGCTTACAATAGCCTACAACTCCTACTCCAGGGAACCCAATGCCCTCGTCTGGACTCCATGAGCACCTGCACACACACGTTCATATAAATACAAAAACACATACACAAACAAAAAATAAATCTTTTAAAAACTGTCTCAAGAATTTCATTTCCAAGAATGTATCTAAATAAATGATAATAAATGTATCCCAAAATAAACATGTTTGAAAAAAGCATGCTTACTAATTACAATTTTTTGGTCTGGGATTTTGTTATGTTGTATTTTGGTTTGAGACAGGGTCTCAGATAACCCAAGCTGACCTCATAGTCTGAGAGCTGGATTTCTGCCTCCACTTCCCAAGTGCTGGGATTACCACCATCCCCAGATAGTAACAGTGTGTGTGTGTGTGTGTGTATGTGTGTGTGTGTGTGTGTGTAACATTGCAATAAAAATATAAATGTTCACTAATAGGAGTGAGTCAAGTAACCATTTAATTGGATATTACACAGCATAAAAAAGAATGAGGAAACGTTTTAGGTAGCAGCTGTGCAGTTAGGTGAGTAGAGGGGTCAGACAACCTGGCTTTAAATTCTGCCTGCATTTTTTTTTTTTTTTTGGTTTTTACGAGACAGGGTTTCTCTGTATTGTTTTTGAGGCTGTCAGTCCAGCCCAACCTCGAACTCACAGCGATCTGCCTGCCTCTGCCTCCCGAGTGCTGGCATTAAAGGCGTACGACACCACCGCCCAGCCATGTGTTTTTTTTAATTCTTTTTGTTTTCTGTTCTTTTATCTGTTTTTTCCTATTCTAGTTTGTTGCTCCCCCTCCTCCTCCTCCTTCTTCTAGATGCCTGTTTGTTTTCTAATGGAAAAGATAAAAAGAATATTAAGTTGGGGAGGTGGGTTGGATCTGGGAGGAATTGCTGGAGGAAAAACAACCAAAATATATTGTATGAAAGAGATCTATTTTCAATAAAAAAATAAAAGGGTGACAGTCATGTGATTATTCATTTCATAGTGAGTAATTCAAATAATTTGGACTTAAATAAAAAGCAAGTGCCTTAGCATAGACATTTGTACTCTGTACACATTAACACAGGTTAAGTAGGGAAATCAGAAGTTGCAGGTCTCTTGACTACATAGTGAGTTCCAGGCAGTCTGGACTACCTGAGACAGTGTCCCCTCAAAACCAACCAACCAGCCAACCAACAACAAAGGGCTGTAACAAGACCTCACCACTTTCTGTCTCTGCTTGTCTTGAGATAGTTCCCTAAATCATTCTATCCAACAAATCCGTTCCCAGCGTCAGCCAGGTTTGTGACAGCTCCCTTAGAGATGGCTGCAGAGTTAGACTCTCCTGTGTTTCTAAGCAACCCCAAGCTGCGCAGCCAGCGCCTGGTCCTATATACTTCACATGTCTTAAAGTCTAGAATAAGTCCTTTTAGCCTGTTGACGTGGGCTAGGAGCTCGCAGTTAGTGGAGCTCCTCTTTTCTTTCTCCTCCCCCTTCTCCTTCGCGTCCTCACCCCTCCATTTCTTCAACAGGGTCTTACTACGTAGCCCTGGATGGCTTGGACTGTAGCATGTAGATTGGCTAGCCTCAAACTTGCAGATCATGCTCCTGCCTCAGCTTCCTGCGTGCTGCCCTGCTAGAGCTTCATGATCCGTTTCTCCAACACTGTTCTCAGTGTATTGTCTACTTCATGGGATACCTTCTGAGGACGCTTCGGGACAAGGAAACTGCACCCTCTACAGGACTGATTATAAAGTGGTTTGCTAAATCTGGTAGACTGGACCAGGTCCTGCTGGTTGCCCTCCCTACTCCCTCTGTCCCACAATACCACCTCTGAACACACCACATGAAACTTGGAGTATAAACTCAGCCTAGGTCACCTTCAGGGCACCTCGGGAGTTACAGACTCCCGAATGGTCTCCACCCCAGCTTTCAAAGAAGGGTGTCACAGAGGCTGGGGGTGGAGCTCAGTCGGCACAAAGTCCTGAGGTTGATTCCCAGCACTGCATAAACCAGCCATGATGCTACAAGCTTAACCAGCTCGATGTCCGAGGCCATACATGAGCCCTTGTCTCAAAAACGAAGGCTCAAAAGTTTACACTTGCTGCGCGCTTGTGAGAACTGGCGTTCGTGTCTTGGCACCTGTGTAAGGGGCCAGGGTGGTGGAGACAGGAAGATCACTGGGACTTTCTGGCTTCCAGCTCAGCTGAGAAAACCTGGCCCTGGGTTTTCTCCATCAAAATGGAACAGGCAGAGACTGGTAGAAAAGGACAGGTGGTGGCGGCTCACGCCTTTAATCCCAGCACTCCGGGGGCAGAGGCAGGAGAATCTCTCTGAGTTCAAGGCCAGCCTGGTCTACAAATTGAGGTTCAGGACAGCCAGGGCTACACAGACAGACCTTGTCTCAAAAAGTCAAAATGAAAGAAGAAAGAGGGAGGAAGGAAGGAAGAAAGGAAGAAAGGAGAGAGGAAGAGAAAGAAAGGAAGGAAGGAAGAAAGGAAGAAAGAAAAAGATACCTAAAGCTATTTGGCACACGGACACATAAATAAATAAATAAATAAATAAATAAATAAATAAATAAATAAATAAATAAATATCTTGGCCAAAGTTACACAGAGAAACCTTGTCTCTAAAAATGTCTTTAAAAAAGCAAACAAAAGAAAACAATTCTCCCAGAATCACACTGAAAGTCAGGGCCACCTTGGGAGCCATTTAAGACAATGTGATATCTGAACAAAGGCAACTTTAATGTGAGTTCATTTTTTTTTTTTTTTTTTGGTTTTTACGAGACAGGGTTTCTCTGTATTGTTTCGGAGGCTATCGGTCCAGCCCGGCCTCGAACTCACAGAGATCCGCCTGCCTCTGCCTCCGAGTGCTGGGATTAAAGGTGTGCGCCACCACCCCTCGGCGTGAGTTCATTTTTAACTCCTGTGTTTTCTTCACCCTTGTGCCTAGGAGTACCCAAGACCCTGTCTAGTATGGGAGCATGGGGAGACCAATGAGCTTCTTGTTTCCCAGAAGGGGAGGTGCTCTGCTTACTGGGTGCTCATTGGGGGGCCCTTGTCACTGTTTTCTGTTCCATGAGCCCACAGGCCTGGTGAGCATGCCGAAGTGCACCAAGCCATCACCTTTTGGCTTATTCTGATTCCTTAAGTAGGTGCATCCATTTCCTGTTCCCTTAAGTAGGTGTGACAAGTAGGGATGGTGACTCTTCCCTGACTAACTTCCTCGTCTCACTTGAGGGCCATGGGACAACCAGGAAGACATGCAAGTAACTGAAAAACTCATGTCACCCTTCCAATTCTGTTGCCCACACAAACACCCACACAGATGTGCTGGGGTCAGGCCCCCGCTTCTCTTTCATGACCCCAGTGCTGGGGGAAGGCTGTGAGGCACGTGGCAAATGCAGGGAGAGTGACCCAGGCTCACTGTGTGCGTGCCTGTGTGCACAAAGTGCAGAAGAGGGAGCGTTGACAGAGACAGCAGCCAGAAAAGCCAGCTTTTTTGTTGTTGTTGTTTTTTGAGACATGGTTTCTCTGTGGCTTTGGAGGCTGTCCTGGAACTAGCTCTTGTTAACCAGGCTGGTCTTGAACTCACAGAGATCTGCCAGCCTCTGCTTCCCAAGTGCTGGGATTAAAGGCGTGCGCCACCAATGCCTGGCCGAAAAGCCTGCTTTTTTCGTGGCTTCCTTACTTAAAAGTATCTCTTGACTCCTAAGGATGATGTAACTGAAGATCCTGTATCTGGTCCAGAGAGGCTCTACAGGAAGGAGGGGGCTTATTGATGTCTCAAATGATGAAGATTCACACAATGAAGTGTTCTTATGTGTCATCCAATTACATGAATGCTATCTAATACAAGATAAAAATAAATATGTGTGATAACAAAGTGGTTTCATGGGCCATAGAAAAGTGAGGAACCAGACATCCTACTGACCATGAACTCACAAAGATCTGCTTGCTTCTGCCTCCCAAGTGCTGGGATTAAAGACGTGCACCACTGCTAACTGGCCTCTTTCCCAAGTTTTGTCTGAGACTAGATACGAGGCTTGAAAGTCTGGAAGAAAAGTGGGAGGGAGGGCCATGAAGTTTGGAGTTTAAAGATCTTGAAAGGAAGCACCGACAGCTGCAGGATCAGGACAACCTTCTCGAATAAAATGCTGAATGTCTCCCTGACTGCTGGGGATTTGATCTTTGCTCAAAATGTAGTCAGGCCTATTTTGAGTTTGGCTCACCATCCCACTTCTGAAAACTTCATAAGCATTTTTTTTTTTTTGGTTTTATGAGACAGGGTTTCTCTGTATTGTTTTGGAGGCTGTAGGTCCAGCCTGGCCTCGAACTCACAGAGATTCGCCTGCCTCTGCCTCCCGAGTGCTGGGATTAAAGGCATGCGCCACCACCGCCTGGCTCTTCATAAGCATTTTGTTCAGGCAGTTGTAGAAGAGCACAGAGATTGGGGACACCCTCATACCCCATTTCATGTTAGGAACCTATGACAAGGTTTAAAATGCAATTTTTGGCAATTGGAGGTAAGTCTCTTTTATCAGAGAATCACTGAGTGGCAATGCAACATCTCCATGCTTTCAATCAACACAGTAGCTTTTCTGGCAGAGGCCTGTTAATGATCAGCCCTTTCCTGGCTCCTACCTACCTCCAGAACACTGAAGTCTATTCACCATTCATCCACCTAGCCACAGGAACATGTTCTCAGGGCAGCCAAGGAAAGCAGGCAATGCTAGACTCTGCAAATATCTCACACAGGCCACAGAAATCAGAACAGGAAGGGTATGGCCCAGCTGAGCTGGGGACTCACAAGTGGCCGGTGGTGGTGGTGGGAGGTGGTGGTGGTGGCAATTTCCCACTCCCTGAGAGGAATCAGCTACAGAGGAACAAGTGTGTATTCACATATTATGAGAAAAGTAATTCATTCACTTGTAAAGAAGCCTGTCTGCTCTGCTTTCTCCTGCTCTCATTTCAATAAGGAAGCACTGTTCACCTTTCTCCACTTAAATGAAAAGATATTCTCTGCCCAAAAAACATACCTCACATAGGCCCAGAGGCCCAACTGAAAGAGCAAATGTGTAGAGATGATGGCAAGGACTTTGCACTGGAGGTTACACTAGGGTTACACTGGGAGACAGATGAAAGGACTAGTTGTAAACACATCTACAAGCCTTAGAATAACCTACAAGGAAGCCTGGGAGAGTTGTAACCATACTCAAACCTGTAGACTTTCTCTGCCAGGGACTACTCCTGGCTGGCATCTGGAATCGATCAGCCTTGGGGAGAGTTTGTGCTTTTTTTTTTTTTTTTTTTGAGACAGGGTTTCTCTGTATTGCTTTGGAGGCTGTCCTGGCACATGCTCTGTGGACCAGGCTGGCCTCCAACTCAGAAATCCACCTGCCTCTGCCTCCAGAGTGCTGGGATTAAAGGCCTGGTCTACACAGTTCCAGGACAGCCTCCAAAGCTACAGAGAAACCCTGTCTTGAGAAACAAACAAGATCTTGGTATTGACAGCTCAGACCTTAATTTTTTCTTCTTTTGTTTTTTGAGACCACAGGATCTTCATGACTCTGGGCAACAGCAGGATATCTGAGGAGTATCAGAGAGGGCCCAGTATTGATGGTGTGAGAGGCCATTGGCCTTGAACCACAACAAATCATTGCAATAAACATTTGCAAGTAAAGCTGTTTAGGCAAAAGGGTATACTGCATGGCATACTGCACCTTCCGATGCCACTACAATGAACACGTGACAGAGAGGCAGGAAGACAGAGCAGAGTGGCACACAGGGCAAGCTGGAGATGCGACAGCTGTGACTGGTATGAGAGAAGGCAGGCACTGATGGAGGAGCAGGTCACTGGCCAGAGGGACTGGAGACTTTTTTGTTTTTCGACACAGGGTTTCTCTGTATAGCTTTGGAGCCTATCCTGGCACTCCATCCGTAGACCAGACTGGCCTTGAACTCAAGAGATCCGTCTGCCTCTGCCTCCCGAGTACTAGGATTAAAAGCCACCAAAGGCCAGCAGGATTTGAGATTTTAAAATTCTTTTTATTTTCCTTTAGGAGGTGAGGCTCCAAAGATGGAGGGCAGATGTGGAAGGTCTAGAAAATGACTAAGATTGGGGTATACGATGTGAAATTCCCATAGGATCAATAAAGAATTATTTTCTTAAAAAATTCATTTGTACGATGTAAATATAAATTAATAAAAAAGAGAAAAATGAAAAAAACAAAACCAAAATTCATTTCATGGAAAAGAGCTCAGTGTACCTCTGGAGTGACCTGGCAGAAAATGAGCTGCCTAGGTGTTTTCCCAGTTTAAGTCATAAAACCACATGGAGCCTGATGGAAGCTGAATGGTCCAAGGGGAGGCAGTTTACAAACTGAGCTAGCGAACTTGGCATCCTGGCGCAACAGTTCCCATCATGGAAGTTTGAAACAAGGTTTTAGAGTCTCTGATGCTAGGCAGTGTAGCAGGGTCAGATTCCTTCCATGGAACTCCTGAGTAGGCTGTGCCAGAAGCCAGGAAGGTGAAAGCCAGGTTGCAGGAGACACTCTGGAGTGTGGGATGTTCACTGAGGGAAATTGTCAACACTGAAGTGGGGCAACCAAGAGAGAAGCCATGTGGACTGTGAACAAGGTGCAGGGATAGGGCTGCCCAGCCTGCTGGAGCTCACTTTAGGACATACACACGGTTGGACACAGAGCCGTATTTTTGATTGAAGTAGTCTGTGCTCTCCACAACCAGATGCTATGTTTGAACATGTGGTTCCCAATGGGTGGCATCATTTTGGGAGGTTATGAAACTTTTACGAGGACACTGTCTAGGGTGACAGTCTTGCCCTGTCTCTGTTCTGCCAATATGTGGAGCTCCAGCCTCACCTTTCTGTAATGAATCTGTTGCCACACCTTCCCCTCTAAAAAGGCTACCTTCTCAAATGTTGAGGTAAAACATTTCCTTCCTCTTCTTAAAAAAAATAAAATCATCTGGAATTCAAACACTCATAGGAAAAACACAAACATAATAAATGAAGGTGTACTGAAGTAATATAGATACTATTAAATGTTCAAGAATACCCAGAGCTTTCTATTCTTTAGTCTGGGGGAGGGTTCTAACCTTAGAAAAACCGAACCAATATGGTGGTGAAAACTAAAAACTTTCATAATTATGTGACCAGCCCACATACATTTGGCAGGAGTAATACATCTATACACAGTATATATGAACATGGTTTTACTGAAATGTTAAAGTAGTATCAAGTAACAAGCCATTATCAAGCCTACCACATAATACAATGAAGTCATAATATGAATTTAAGTTTTTATTTCTTTATCTTACTGTAGTGCTGTGACAACAAAACAACATCTGTGTACCAGAGCATACATACACCAACAGTAGGATGTAACTTTGCATTACACCACTGCTAAGGGTATTAGCATTTTATATGAGACATAAGCATGTAAGATGGCCACACCAAATAATTTTCTGTTTTTTTTCCTTAGATAATCTTATTTTTTTTAAATCAGTAATACTTTATCAATCTCACTGTTAATATACCTATAAATGATCTAGATGATGGGATGTGTGGGGATCATTCAACTGTGTTACACTGTAAGAGCTGTTAGAGTAATTGCACACACATTAATAAGGGACTGTCACCATAATTAAGGGCTAGATATTGTTAGTTGCACAATGATAAAGTTCTTTTGAAAACAATAGCCCACTTATGTGTGAAAAATGCCCTTTCCACTTGTACAGAAGAAAAAGTATTCAGAAAGTTATTTTTGGCCTTGCTATGTCAAAAAGTCAACTGTACAAAGATCTACGTGTTAAACCTAAAATTATAATTATAATTTTAAAAATCTATTAAAAACAAAAATGTCATGCATTTTATTCTCAGTTATGCAGAGGCTTTAAAACTGTTGCAAGACCATATAGTATATATTAGCTTTTATACTGCTAATGCACAACTAACAGCAAACTTGATTAGATTAACGAATTTGTCTTAATTACACCTTTATATATCACACTAGATAGACAAATGCCACAAGATCTGCAGAAACACCCAGTTCTGAGCACTCAAATGGCAGGGTAGCTTTTTGTATTGTAATCCTTCACATATAGAATAACAAAAGGAAAAAAAAATCTTGCAGTTTCACGTTACCAAAAAAAAAAAAAAAAAAAAAACGTGCTGCTGTAAAATATTAAGGGGTAAAGGATATTATCTATAACACAAAGTAACTTACAACTAGTGTCAAAGCAAACAAAACTTCTAAATAAAAGTATCAAAATACATGGAGCAACTGAAGCACAAATCCTGCATTAAATACAGTAAAGATTTAATAACACAATGCACTAGTTAATAAAAGACAAAAATACAGGGAACAAGGGCAACCAGTAAATAAAATCAAAATAATGGGGAAAAATGCAACCACTATTTTTGCCCTATTGAATTTATTTTTCGGTGTCTTTCCATCCATAAAATACCTAACACTGTACATTAAGTTTTTTAATGTCATAGAAAAACTTGGTTCTTCTATGAAACTCTTTATATTCTTGATAAATTTTTAAAGTCAACATTATTATGAATGGAAAACAGCCAGTAAACCGGCACCTATTTTAACACTGAAGATTTACAGAAACTTTTTAAAAGTTATCATAATCCTTCTTGTCTTTTTTCCCCTCAGCTTCAAATCCATCTACTCCATCACTATCCCTTCTTCGTTTTCTGTTGTTGTGGATGTTAAAACGTTGATTCATTTGTGGTATTGGATCCATTCCTAGAACTTTGTGTATCTGACGGAATGCGAGGAGTCTCAATGCAAACTGCAAACAGAATATAGAATAAATGTAAAAATCAAGCATTCTAAAATTTTACTTCATTCATTTATTTGTGTGCACATTCACTCCATGATCAGAGTACAACTAGGGGGGTCATTTCTCTCCTAACACGTGGATTCTAGGAACCAAAGCTCAAGTCATCAAAGAAACATGAATTCTTACTAAGTTTACTTCCCCACATAACAAGAAAAAGAAAAAAGCTTATCACCATTAAGCTACATCTCTAGCTCCTTAAGGGTTATTTAATTAGCTAGTTCCTCTTTGGGGTACAGTGGATGGGGATGAAGAGATTAGCTTTGTAAATGCTCCCTGATAAAGGTATGTTGCTCAATTGGACACAACTATAGGAAGGAATTAGAATAAGGGACAGAGGCTCCCTCTGACAGATTAAAACCACAGGCTTAGCCTGACCAACATTGGAAGGCCTAGTCTCAAAGGAAAAAGAAAGAACAAAGAACAAAACTTCCCCCAAACCAATCACTGAATCAAGAGAAAATAAGGATGAAGGTGAACATTACAGAAGGAATGCAAACATAGTCTCGATAGAGAGAAAGAAGAAAAATGCTAACACAAGCTAATGTGACACTATACACATCCAAGACACTGAAAATGACACCAGTACAATGCAGAGCCACTCAGATTTCACCAGTCATGCATGTACTCATTTATGGAGATGGACCTGCAAGGCTGAGATTCTACTGTGTTTGCAGCACTTCACAATTAAAGTACTGAACTATCTCACCACCTAACAGGACTCCTCTAAGAACCACCTCACTCCTTTCTTATTCCCAACTTCTCTACAGTCTTCCTCTTTAATTTTTAATTTCATGAATGGTATATAAACAGGGAAGTTAGCAACCTAGATGCCCCACAACTGAAGAGTGGATAGAGAAAATGTGGTACATTTACACAATAGAGTACTACTCAGCGAAAAAAAACAATGGAATCTTGAAATTTGCAGGCAAATGGATGGCACTAGAGGAAACCATCCTGAGTGAGGTAACCCAGACACAAAAAGACAAACATGGTATGTACTCATTCATATATGGATTTTAGATATGGGATCAGGGGAGTCTCAGCCTACAATCCCAGTGCCAGTGAGTCTGGGAAACATGGAGGTTCCCAAGAGAGATGCATGATACCCCAGAGAAGTGGAATACGGCAAGATCTCCTGAGCAAATTGGGAACATAGCTGGGAGGGGAGAGGGAACCAGGAAAAAGAGAGGGGGATAAGAGGAGGGGAGAAGAAGGTATGGGGGAGCAGGAAGGTTGAGTCGAGGTAAGAATAGAAGAGAGCAGGATGAGAGATACCATAATAGATTGAGTCATTATAGGCTTGAGGAGAGAGCTGACACTAGTGAGATCTCCAGAGATCTATAAGGATAACACCAACTGGCAAACTAAGCAATAGTGGAGAGACTACATTAAATGCCCCTCCTTGATCGTAAGGTTGATGACTACCTTATATGCCATCCTAGAACCTTCATCCAGTGACTGATGGAAGCAGACACAGATACCCACAGCTAAACACTGAACTGAACTCCTGGAACCTAGTGACAGAGATGGAGGAGTGATGAGCAAAGGGGTCAAGACCATGATGGTGAAACCTACAAAGATAGCTGACCGGATAAGGGGGAGCTCTTGAATCCCAGACTGATGCCTGAGAGGCCAACAGGGGACTGATCCAGACTCCATAAATGTAGTCTCAGTGAGGAGGCCTCAGAAATCTCTGGGGCCTCGGGTAGTAGATCAGTGTTTACCATGGTGTATAAATGATCTTTGGGAGCCCATTCCACATAAAGGGATGCTCTCTCAGCCTGGACACAAGGGGAAGGGCCTAGGTCCTGCCATGCATGAAATGACAGACTTTGGAGCTCCCCCAAAGAGGGCCTCACCCTACCTGGGGAATGATGTGGGGATTGGGTGGGGGGGGCTGGAGGGCTGGTGGAGGAACAAGGGAGGAGGGGTGGGAGAGAGAGCTGGGACTGACATGTGAAACATTCATGTTTCTAATTTAAATAAAAACATTACCAAAAAAGTAAAAAATAAACATGGAAGTTATAAAATCAGTAACTCCTTTACTTTGAGAGGAAAGGAGCTTTTTTGAGAAAGGATGGCCAGGCGTTGGTGGCACATGCCTTTAATCCCAGCACTCAGGAGGCAGAGGCAGGTGGATCTCTGTGAGTTGGAGGCCAGCCTGGTCTATAGAGCAAGTGCCAGGACAGCCTCCAAAACAATACAGAGAAAAACCAAACCCTGTCTTGAAAAACCAAAAACAGAGGAGGGGGAGGAGGAAGGGAGAGTTAGGGGGAAGGAAGAGGTGGGAGGGGAGGGGGGGTGTTCACAGCCCTGGCAGGCCTTGTTCACCTCTCTTTTGCATCTATCTCCCTAGTGCTGAAGAGCACAAGCTTGTGCTGCCATGCCTAGGTTCCTTCATTTTCAATAAAGGACCGGACGATGGTGGCCCATGCCTTTAACCTCAACATTCAGAAGGCATAGGCAGGTGGAGCCCTGAGAGTTTGAGACCATCTTGGTCCACAAGAGCTAGTTAGTTCTAGGGCAGGCTCCAAAGCTGCACAGACAAACCCTGTCTCAGGAAAAAGAAAAAAGAAAAGAAATGGACATCTTATGATTCTGGAGTCTGTAAGAAATGCATAATGCTCTTATACCATGGTCTCTTCCTAGTTCATCTTCTGGCATAACAATTTAATCCTGGCACCTCCTAAACCCCCAATTATTCTTATTAGCACAGACAACAAGAGCTCAAGTCTAACAACTCCTGTTTACCTTGGAATAGAATATTACCATTCATAGTACATCATTTCTTCTCAAAATCAGTATATAGAAAACTCATTAAGTCCATTTCCCCCTAACTGATAACTACCTAAGATTTATAAACCATGTGCTGTTTGAGATGGCAGAGTTGGCATAAAATGCAGGTAAGTCTGACTCTAGCATCCACACTCGTTCTGGATATAGAGAACAGTGCCAAGGAAAGGCAAAACATCGATAATATCTAAAAGCACAATTAACTCTAAAAGGGGTAAACTAAACTCAAATAATAATTTAGAAATAAAGGGACCAAACCCTCACTCTGCGCCCTGCTTTAGTAGCCATGACAGGCTACAGAAAAGACATGTAGGCCTCTGACACAAGCAAACTCCAGATCCTCTGGCCTCCTAGAGTCTAGGGCCAAAACTGAACACAAAGAAACTCCAGAACTACCCCTCCCCTCTCCACCAGCCTCCTAGATACATGTTTTTTGGAACTGTTTGGCCACAAAAGAAACTCCAGGCGGGAACAAAACCTCCCCTGTAGTCTCCAGGATACAGTTCTGAAAACTACTGGTATCTATGTACAACAGGCCACCTACAAGTAACCTACAAGTAACAAGACAATGCCACAGAAACCAGAATGTTCCCTCTCAGCACTGATCAATGAAAATAATTGGTACACAGGTATTTCATGCCAAAATATGACTTTAAGAAATGCTCCTAATCATACTCAAATATCAACCAATCAGAAACCAACCCATACCTACTGATGTAATCCTGTAACTTTTGTCTTTAAAACCTAGCAGTAGACAGGGAACTTCACTCCCTCTGGGGGCTGCTGCGACAGCTAGCCAGACAGGGTCCCTGTCATGGTTGGATGAATGATCATTAAACTTTGCTTCTGCAGTATGGTGGTCTCTGGGAACCTTGCAACTTGGCCACAACAAACTCCTGCATAATCAGAGCCCTCTTGACAATCCTGATACATAACCCACACTTAATGAGATGCTGAGGTATTTAATGATGGCTTTTTTTGTGGTATATATAAGATACAAACACAAATTATACAATAATCATATTCCATATAATTAAAATATTTAAAATCCTATCAGTGAAATTTAAGGTATATCCTTTTTTGTTTGTTTTTTAGAGTAGGGTCTCACTGTATATCCCTGTCTGACCTTGGACTTACAGAGATTTGCTTGCTTTGGTCTCCTAGTGCTAGGATTAAATGGATGTGCCCCACCAACACTGCTGAGGTACATCTCTTTTTGGGGGGGGGGGTTAAAGGCATCCTCCACCACCACCACCCTGCAAGATACATCTTTTTAATATCCTCTTAACGGCTTATTTCCCAAATAAGTATCACAATGACTAGTATGCAATTACTTCTTGTAAATAAACAATTATAACAACCCAAACCTTAAGGACAGTAATCCAACAAAAATTCAATTACCTGTGCACTGGATGTAATGTCTTCACGTTGTTGGTCAGTCATTGTTGCCAAAGTATCAAAGGGATCCTTTTCACAAGGATCCAGAAGTCCAGGGCTGCCTATAGTGATCATTGTAAAGAAATAAAAGCATTATTAGCATTATCTACTTGGGAAAGCAGGCCTTTTATTCAGTAAAGAAATAAATGTAAATTTTACCTAATAAAAACACTAAACTTACCTTTGAGAATAATCCCTGAAGAAATGCACTCAAATACTCTTCTCAGGGCATCTCCAGGGCTTTGAGGGCTGGAAGCACTACTAATTGCTTTCTCTACCAGTAACTCCATAGCCTAAAATTAAAAACATAAAATATATTCAACAGCTTAAAGACCATTTTCAAACACTATCAGAATGATTGACACATTCTCAAGTGTTGTTAAAGATTCTGAAGATTACAGTTCTGACAGTAATGGGCTAGCGAGACGGCTCAATGGGTAAAGGGCACTTGTTGAGGAGCCTGATGGAACCTCCATGGTAGAGAGAACTGATTTTTCCAAGTGGCCTTGAGAGAGACAGACACAACCCTGATGGAACCTTAAAAGGCAGAAAGAACAGTCTTCTACAAGTTGTTCCAAATACATAGATACAAATGTAAAATAATAATTTTTATAATATGAAGCAGAATTACTCAAGCCCATGGATTGGTTGAGAATCCAGTGCCACCTCAATAAAAAACAAAAGAACTGGCTGGGCTCCAGGAGCAGAGACAGAAAGAACTCTGTGAGTTCAAGGCCAGCCTAGTCTCTATACAGTGAGCTCAAGGACAAAGAGAACTACAGAGACTACCATCTCATAAACAACAACAACAACAACAACAACCCCCCCCACAACCCCACCAAACTCAAGACAGTAAGTAGAAAGAAGTTCAAGACAAGTGTGGACTTAAAACAATGAAGCTCCCAAACCAGAAAAGTTAAGGGAACACAAATTTTACATTTTAAGATTTGTACTTAATACAGACTCAAGGATTTTGGGCAGCTCAATATTACACTAATACTTCAGTTCTTTCTGTGGTATCTCCCTGCTTTTTCAAGACAGGGTATGCCTGGTTGTCCTGGAACTAGCTGTTTAGATCAGACTGGCCTCAAACTCAGAGATCCCCACTTGCCTCTGCCTCCTGAGTTGCTGGGTTTAAAGGTGTGTGTCACCACTGTCCGGCCTTTCTGTTTTTCATTTGTTGTTGTTGTTTTTTTTTTAAGACTGGGATCTTCAAGGCTAACCTAGAAGTCACTATAAAGCCCACACATGCTTTGATCTCAGTAGACCTATGTCTCAGTCTTCTGTGTACTGGACTACAGGTATGAACCTTCACTTCTGGCCTATATCTAATTCTCAGACAGGGTCTCACTCAGCAGCCTGAGATCCATCTTCTGCTTATCTTACTTGAATGATGGGATTATACAGGCATGAGCTATACCATATGATCTGGCTTTTTCTTTACAAACAATGGGTATTATCTCAACTTTCATTTAATGCACTACTGTAATTCTATTACCCATAGGAAATAAAACAGTAACAATACTTCCACTGTACTGTACATTCAAAACTTAAACCAATGAATGAAAGACAAAGGTAAAAGAAGCCAGTCAGTCTGAGATTTTTGGGAGAAGCTTTATTTAGAAAAGGTTATATTAAAATTTTAGCAGTGAAGCTGGGCATTGGTGGTGCATGCCTTTAATCCCAGCATTTGGAAGGCAGAGGCAGGCAGATCGGGAGTTCGAGGCCAGCCTGGTTTACAGACCGAGTCCCAGGACAACCTCTAAAACAATACGGTGAAACCCTGCTTCGGAAAAACCAATAAATAAGTAAGTAAATAAATAATCTTAGCGGTGTTTATAATTTATTTGGTTCATTCTTCTAAACTTACAATTAAGTGACCTTTGGTAGACTTCCGAAGTTGTTCAATCACTACCACAGTCCAATTACAGATTTTTTTAAAATCACTGTGTATCTACTAATAGACACCTCTTCTTCTCTGCCCTTTCCTCCAATCTACTTTCAAATTCAACAGATTTGCCTACTCCTGACATTTTATACAAAGTGAGCCATATGAAGGCTATCTTCTCCCATCTAATATGAAGCTTGGGATTCATCCAGTGTATATTTGAAAAAAATTACTTTTTATTTATTTTTACTCATGGGTATGCTGGGTGTCTGCCACATGTATGGAGGTACCCACCAAGGCCAAAAGAGGGTGTCAGATCACCTAGAATTACAGAAATTTGTAAACTGCTAGAGGTAGGTCCTCTATAAGAGCAGTCAGTGTTTTTAACGGTTGAGCCACCTCTCTAGCGTCCATTGTAACTTTTACTTAAATTATAAATAGGAATTCCAGGGTCTATCGAATAAATGGCTTAGCAAGTTATGACATTACTGTCAAATGTTATGTCTTGAGTTTGATGGCTGGAAGTCATGGCCTAAGGGGAGAACAGACTACTGCAAACTGTTTTCTGACCCACAGAGGCACACACACATTGTTCAAAATACACAAACAAAATGCATGAATGCAATAAATAGGAGCTCCAAAAACAACTCAAAGAAACCAATTAACTTGAAACTACACAAAACCCTAAAATGGTTCGGAAGCTGAAAAGCTTATGCTCAGTTTTAAAAAACAGTCAGAAAGATAGTGGCTGAGAAATAGCTCAGGTTAAGAGCACTTGTTGCTCTTGCCGTATCCATACAGTGGCTCACAACTGTCAACTTCAGGAGTTCTGAAACCTCATTCTGAGCTTCTCAGGTACCAGGCACACACCACACACACATACACTATTTACACACATATAATGATAAATCTTTTTAAAAATAAAGATAAAAGTCAGAGGGCAAACAATGTCAGACCAATCTTAGGTGAGGGCACAAAGCCAAACCTCAAGACCTCTTAGTCCCCCCGAAACGTAATTTAAAAAAACATGTTACAACACATGTATTACTGACTCCAAGCAAAAATGTAATAGCTTGCACCAAACAGGAAAGGACAGCGAGAGTTCACTCCCAAGAAACAGCAACTATGTTCAAGCAGGTCTTCCTGCACTCTCCATGTGGAACACGGGGGTAGGATTTCCAAGTGAGTGAACACTTCACTAATGACCTCTTAGTTGAAGTTAGAATGGATCATGCCATAAGACATTTTCCTAAATTTCCTAAAAGTAAAGATCTCTTCTGACCACTCTGACCTTCCTGGAGGTAGAAGAAGCAGAGAATTTGTAATCCTGGAGCCCTGGTGGAAACCAGCCTTTAGAATACAAGGTGTATGTACACTTTACCCACATCTAATAACCTAACAATAAACATACATTTTAAAGTATAGGTTAAAAACAGCCTTTCGATTTATACTTCTTTCCATGAGCAGTCCTTAAAGCACTTCAAAGTAGTTGCTAGAAGATTTTGAATTGTCCCAGCATAAAAAAATTGATCAATGTTAAGTGATAATATGTCAACGACCAGATCAAATCATTATACATAAATGTACCACTTTATCTAATAAATGAATTATGTCAACTAAATATATAAAAAAAAAGATGGGAACAAATTTGCATGGCATCTTACACTCATGTAAAGAATAATATGAAAAGTCTATTTTGTATAGACTTTGCAAGGCAATTACGCATTAAAAGTTTATTAATAACAAATATACCATCGAGGTGGTGGTGGTACACGCCTAGCACCTGGGAAGCAAAGGCAGGTGGATCTCAGTGAGTTAGAGGCCAGCCTGCAGCCTGGTCTACAAATCCAGTTGCAGGGCAGCCAGGATTACACAGAGAAATCCTGTCTTGAAAACTCAAATCAGATCAAATCAAGCCAAACCAAACCAACCAAAACAAACAAAAAACAAAAAACAAATGTACCCCTCTGGTACAAATGTTGACAAGAAGGCTGTGCTCCTGCAGGGGCAAAATTTGTATGGGAACTCTTTTCAATTAGTATTTCTGTGAACAAACCTGCTGTTAATACAATCTAACATTAAGGAAATCTGTCTAGATGAGTTTAACTATTAAGAACAATAATACAATGTGAAGTTTTTAATTTCAAGAAAACTCAATGACTACATGAAGCCAATAAAATACAGTCAAAGTTAAGATAAACAGGAAGGTTCTGTACACTATACTAGGCTAAAATCCAAAATATCATTATGGTTTGAAGAATGGCCCCCACAAACTCATAATTTGAATGCTTAATGTCCAGTTTGTGGAATGTGGACAGATTAGGAAGATGTGATCTCGTTGGAGAAGGTGTGCCACTGTGTTTGAGTTTTCAATAGCCCATGCTATTCCCAGTTAGCTCTCTCACCCTCTCTCCTGCCCCCTCTCAGTTGTCTCAACATGGAAGCTCTCAGTTACTGTTCTAGCATGATGCCTGCCTGCCTACTCCCATGCTTCCTGCCATGATGGTTTCTGTGGGATAATCCTTCTCTATGCTGTGAATATGTATTCCACACACTGGTTAATAAAGAAGCTGTTTTGGCCTATAGCAAGGCAGAATAAGGCTAGGCGGGAAAGCCAAACTGAAGAAACAGACAGAAGGGCAGAATTAGGGAGAGATGAGATGACAGAGGCCTGGTAAAACCATGTGTACATGGCAATACATAGAATAGAAATGGGTTAATTTAAGTTCTAAGAGCTAGTCAGTAATAAGTCTGAAACATTTGTAATCAATATTAAGCCTCTGATTCTTTAAAAGCAACTGCAGGACTAGGCTAGCTAGATAGAAAAAGCTCTGGTTACATAGGTCATGGACTAACTTTCTGAAAGTGGAGAAAGTTCTTACTTCAATAAAGTCTTTCTTTCTTTCTTTTTTTTTCTCTTCGAGTCAGGGTTTCTCTGTATAGCTTTGTAGACCAGGCTGGCCTCTACTTCCCCAGTGGGGGGATTAAAGGTGTTCACCACCACTGCCTAGCTTAAAGTCTTTCTTCTATAAACTGCCTGGCCATGGTGTCTCTTTCACAGAAAAGTAACTAAGAACTAATAACAAAGAATAAGACAAAGGTGAAAACCAAATTAACTTCTCAAACTCTGTTACACAAGAAAGTGGCAAAAAATGAAAACAAGTAACAGAAAAGATAGTAGTTATGTCAGACAAAATTAATTTAACAATAGGATAGTTTCTAAATAGAGATCATATTAATCAGATATAACAGAAAACTGTTTCCCTTCCTTAAGAAAAAATTCTGCAGGACAAAAAGTATCTCAGAAAATATAAAGCTGCATTCATTTTTTATTTATCTATTTATGTTTGTTTGTTTATTTATTTTTGTTTCACTTAACTTTTCTGACATAGGGTCTTACAATGTAACTCACAGTTCCCTGCCTCAAGCTCCCTTAGTGCTGTGACCACAGGTGTGTATAATGTACCTGGATTCCATTCATAATTTAAAGATTTAACCACACAAGTAACACAGGCATCTCTCCTTCCGACTCCAATAAAAACGAAACATTACAGCTCTTTATCTTAATAATTTCTTTCTCCCACTCCCCTTAGAAATAATCACTAAAACGTGGAACACATCCTTCTAGGAGGATTTTCAGTGTCAGTATATAATTTGTAGCTCTAAAAAAATATTTATAAGAAAAAAAATTGACCCTACAAGTCTTAAGTCCAAAGTCCAGGCTTTTGTTTGTTTGGTTTCTCAAGACAGGGTCTCAGTAGCCCTGGATGTCCTCGAACTCAATCTATAGACCAGACTATCCTTGAACTCATAGAGACTAACCTAATTCTGCCTCCCAAGCAGCGAGTTCAAAAGTATGCACCACCACACCTGCAACCCTGGCTATTTAACTTTTAATAACCTAACTTTGAAATCAATAGGTTAAAATCTATTTCTTATGTTTTTGGTTGTGAGCCTAGCCTTTAATGGCTGAGCCATCTCTCCAGCCTTAAAATCTATTTCTGAACAAATTTCTACTATTCCAGAATAATGTATCATTACATAAAGGCACTGGATCTTTTTTAGACAGGCTCTCACACACTTAAAGCCCATTACCCTATTTCCTTGAGAAAGGGATTCTCTCTAAACCTAGAGTTAGGCTAGTAGACAGCAATGCTCCCGTGTTAGCCAGCACAATACTATCAAGAGTGTGTACAACACCATGCCCGGTATTTTATGTGACGTGTGGGAACTTCATCTAAGGCCCTCAATCTAGCATAGCTCAGCTGTCACCCAGTCTAGCATAACTCTTTTTTTTCCTTTTTTTAAAAACAAAATTCACTTAATCAGTCATTCACTGTGTGTCTCTCTACTCCTCTGTACCATGGTGTACATATTAAGGTCAAAGGACAATTTTAGGAGTCAATTCTCTCCTTCTAACATATGAGTTACAGGGATAGAACTCAGGATTTCAGGCTTAGTAGCAAATGTCCTTACTAAGCTATCTTAATTTTTTAATTAGTAAATTAAAGCCCAAGCATAATTTTTTAATTAGTAAATTCTAAGAAAATAAGTATTCCCAAGTCCCTAGGATTTGTCATCAGAACAGATAAATATGACATGCTAAAAAAAATGCAGGATCAGAGGACAAAGAGTAAATAGAAAAGACCTTTCTAAATGCTCATCTTTCATATGGTGCTATCATAAGCTACTTACCCAGCTGGGAAAATCAGACCAAGTTGGAACTCGTTGACAAAGGTCTCGGAGAATACGTATGATAATCACACAGGACTGTAGGCCATTAGCTCTAGCCTTGAGGGCAACACAAAAACCAACTGAATTAATCTTAGAAATATCAAAAATATCCCTTGATGAAAAAAAGTTAAAAAAAATACCACTGTTCAATGGAAGCTCAAATTAAAAATAAAAATAAAATTACATTTAAGTTAGGTTCAATGAGCTGCCATTTACAGCAGTATTTTATGCCAGAGTTAGTATTTAAAGCTAGTATTTAGGTCAAAGTAAACAGATTATACAAGAATAATACTTCTTGATCCCCTGTGAACCTTGACCTATGTTCGTAAGAAACAGTAAACTGAAAAAAAATCTGCCTAAATTAGAACTAAAAAGAAAAGGTAAAGAGCTAAAAAGTTTGTCTAGGGACTGGAAGGTTAAGGAGGTCTGTTTGGTTTCCTGGCTGTGCCTTTGCATATCTGCAAAGTCACTAAACCAAGCAGCTGCTTCCTCACCTTTCATTCCCTACACTCATTAACTCAAGAGAAAGAGGGGAAATCTTAAAACTATACACAAAGCTTTAAACACATATTCCATTATTTAAAGCAAAGTTAATCTGCAGCCTTATGGAATATAATATATATACAAAAACATGTGATGTTCCTGAAGAAGTCAACTTCAAATATAGCCACTAAAAATAAAAAACCCGGAGTACTAACACCCCCAAGCCAGTTTATTGTCAAATTAATAGTAAATGCAAAATGTAGATCTTTATACTCAGCTTTCTATGATACCTTATTTTCTGAGATTTAATTTAAAATAGTGTTGCGTAAGCAATCTTTTGAAATGTTTAAGCACCGTTAAACATGTACTGAATGAACTACTCTCTCATAAGGCTACAAGAAAAAAGTAAAATGATGTTCCGAACCTGGAACCACTTAGCGTGGCGTAGAGCAGCCAGAGCGTCAAGGCATTTTTGCCTGTCCAAGACGTCCGGTGGGTCTTTCACCATACCCGAGGTTACATCTAAAATGGATTGAATTGGCAAAATGCAGTGAGGAATGGGTGTTTGACCAGGTGAGCGAGACACTTCCTTAAAGTAGCATCAGTGTCACGTGAGCCATTTGAGAGCTTTTCAGTCTAATTCATCCAGGGAGTAACTTTCAACAAAGTTACATAATACAGTAGGAAGAACAAAAGGAGAATTAAGATAAACTCCTCAGTGATACAGTAATTTTCTGGAAATAGGAACCTTACTCACCAAAATGAAATCTACAGGAAAGATTATTGGACACAGCGCACCAGCACAAAGAAGACAAAGACAAAAGGGAACACAAAAATCCACCTTAAATGGGAATGTATTATAATAAACTACCAAGTTGGTAAAGTATTCTAGGTTATTCTGGGGCTAAGAAAAAACTTAAATATGGAATGATCAATACAACAATTACAAAACCCCCTGAAAAAAATGAAAGGACCAAAATGAGGTTTAGTTCTATGAGAATTCAATTCTTTATGCTCAATTGAATGTGATTTAGCATGTCATAAAAGAATGTGAAATGCTTTCTAAAATAAACGAAGTTTCATTAAAAGTACTCCAAACAGTAAGCAGAAAGAGAAACAATAAGTAAAGCGGAAAAAGGTTATAGGAACTAGCACAGTTAAATACAATTAAGTGCAGAAAAGAAGCCATAAGCAGAATGCTTTCATGGTAAATATGTAGGGTCTTTTTCAATAGGTTAAAATGTGTTGCTTTAATAAAGCTTGAGAAAATAAGAAACTAAATTAGGACAAGAAATTAACTTTACATTAACGAATACTAGTTTACATTAATAAATCATTCACAAAAGTGAAGATTCAAAGGCCAGCTACATGGTTATCTGAAATATCTATAATGTGCAGAAGATAATAAATTTGTTGGTCAAATTATTATAACAAACAGTAAATATTTCAATCTAATAATTCACAGTTGCCATCAACTTTATGGTATATTTTGCTTTTCTGGTTTTTGAAACAAAATTATCTATAGCTCAAGCTGGCCTGGAACTCATGGTTTATCCTCCTTTCAGCCTGAGAGCTGGGGTTAGGAGTGTGAGCCATCATGCTTGGCTTATAGTGTATTTTTTAAAATGCAGGAAAATTATAGAAAATAATCTGTTGATATAAGCAGTAGCTAGAGAGCACCAAAAACCACAACACATTTAGGCAACAATGATTTACTGAGTATTTCAAATGACCATGAGTAACAAAAGAATATAAAAACTAACTGAGTACTGTAAGTCTGAGTAAAGTATTTGAACTTTTGTCTCAAAGTCCAGAAGGTATCAAACCCCTGGGCCAGGGCCTAGAATCTAGTTGGTTGTGGGCTGCCTGTGCTGGGAATTGAAGTGGGGCCCTTTACAAAAGCAGCAAGTGCTCTTACTCAATGGGCCATCTCTTTGGCCCAGAAATTTAGAAGTCTCAGGAGATAAGCTGTCATTCTTATGAATAGATTAAATAAGAAAAGGTTATCTAAAAATGAGATAAAGAAAAAGAACAGAGAAAGGAAAGCTAACTACCCTGAGAAAAAATCCACCTCAACCACTTCCATCCTCCACAATATGAAGACTATGAGGGAGGACCTCTGATTACTCCTCTTATTTAAAGTATGTTAAAGACAGAATGTAAATAGACAACTATGGTCAGTGTAAAAGGCTTCTAAATTTGCTGTATTTCAGAATCTTAAAAATTCTTCCAATAATTTTTTGTACACAAGCATAACTTTGTAAATTTTACCCTACAATACAAATTCAATGATGCCAGAACACCTATTGCAAGTGAAAAAAAGAGCTATAAGTAGGAAATTTTTGTTAAATTTAGAGTGTGGATTTTTGTACCCATTTTTATATTTTAAGTAGATTAACCCCTTAGATATATTGTGCTAAAATCATACTTGTTCCCTAACAGTCAATGAAACGAAACAAAAAACTGTTAATTTATTAAAACAAAATATAAATTCTTTTCCTACATGAATGTATTTCACAAATTTTAAGGGGTTAATCACCAATTAGAAGACATGCTGTGTCCACACTATTTTATGATTAAAAGTTAATGGGAATATATTAATTTCAATTAACATGGTTATGCAAAATATAATTCACCCAACTATTTAAAAACTAGTGTGAACACTGCTCAATTCTAGAAGAGACAAAAGACAAACAAAATAGCCACACAAAGGACAAAAAAATGCCAGACTCTGCATCCAAAATCCCCCCTTAATCAAATGGCAGATGTGACACTGAGCTTTTGAAAACCTTGGTCAAAAATCCTTCCGATGTCTTGGCAGCAACCCCTGACAGGAATCAATCCCTTCTGCTAGAAGGCTTTGGACCGGGCCTGATAAGCTACAGGTAGAAAAAAACACACAATACTTGATTTGCTGCAGAAAGACTCTGTAGCAATGGTTAGAGCATTCTGAACATTTCAAGCTTAAAGTCAATTAAATGTTTACTGCCTGTTAACTGTCAAACACAGTACCAGAAGACATCTGTTATGTGTTTAACAGTTATTTTGACAATTTAGTTATTTCTTTTATTAAATGATTTTCATATCAAACAGGACCACTACATATTAAAGAGGCTATCATACTATGTGGAAATATAATAGTCAAATCTCATGATTTACAAAGTTCTTCCGGCAAAGCCTTCCTTAAACCCTGTACTAACTCCCCAAAGCAAGCTATAGGCTTTAAATGATTTGAAGACACAGAGCACCGGGAGCTGCAGTCAGAGAGAATACATACCGATAATCTGCAGCTAGAAAAAAGCAATCTTCATGATAAAGCTAAAAACATGGGTTTACTGCAGTCATCTGCAGCAAGGAACACTCTTAACAACAGTTCTACACTTTTGTATATCCAACTTTCCAGCTCAGTGTCTTGAAGCAAAATCTTTCAATTTTGGGCTGACCATTTCCTTCATGATCACATTAAATTCAGAACTGCAATTCTATCTCAGTCTGGGTCAGACAAAAATATAATTTTGTTTCCTTCAGAAAGGCATATTAAAGGATTTATTACAATAGGACACTATTAACTTATAAAAAGGCTTGATAATGAACTGAGGCTAAATACACAGAAGCATTCTGAAATAAAGCTAAATGATTACATAAGCATAACTTTACATTAAATACAGCAACATTAATTTATAAAATATCATACTAGATTCTAAAAACCTAAATAAAGGATCATACGCTATATACAACTTGGCCAAATTGACTCAGGAACTATTTTCTTTAACAACATAGAAAGCCAGACCTTCCAGGGGAATTCATGTTCACATAAATGATCCTTTACATAAAATTCACCCATTTTTTAGGGTGCAAAGCTTAAGATACAACATTTAAAAATCCTAATATGGGGCACATATGAAATATACAAAATCAGACATGCCTCCAGATGAAAATTTGACTAAAATATCCTTTTCTTGGGCTATGGAAAGTCCAGTTTCTTAAAAATAATTTCTTTCCCTTAAGAAAACAAATTTAATAGAAGATATTCTTTTCTTCCTCAATCTGCACCTCAAATACACACTGTGAAATTTAATTCCATTTTCAGTAATGTAAGATGGATAAAAACAACAGGAAAGGAAACAAAGTAAATTTTATCTGACCCATAAAAAAAGAGAACTGACATTACTGCAGACACTGATCATGCTTTTGGCTTAAACGCTTGGGAAGCTTTGAAAATGTTACAGAACAGTCAGTCCCTAGAGCAACATTGCTGGCACCAGTAGAGTTTCATGTTCTACAAATGCAAATTCAGTTAAAAAACAAAAACAAAAGGGAAATCCTTGAACTGTATTTACTGTAACTCACTTATCCACATCACTTGTTAAGAGCTCTAGGATGATATGCAGGTCAAATGCCCAAATCTGTGTGCATTAGCATGTTCTGCATTTATGAAAGTACACAAAACCAAAGTGCAACCTCAGAGAACTAGAAATATGTACTTCAGGACAGGCCAGATCCATGACTATATATACAGCAATTGAAAGTAAATGTTGTAGATAGTTCGCCAATTTGTGAAACTTTTTTCATTAAGACAAGGCAAGGCCAAGATTGTCTTAGCAAAAGTTAAATTGTGGCCCTACTTATTAACAAGCATTTAACTTTTTTTTTATGGTTCAACTATGTAAAACACAATTTTTGAAGCTTTTTTTCCAGAAATCTGAGGTTTGCAAGAAAAAAAGGAAAAAATCTGTCAAGAAAACCAATCACATATTATGTTTTCTATAATAGTACATCATTAAGGAGAGCATTTACTTTGTTAGAAATGATCTAAAGCAAAACTAATTGCTGAGTAAGTTAAATCTATCAAATTCATATATAATGCCAGCATGTTGCCTTCTAGGGCTTAATGCCATCAAAGGGTAGGTAAATGGAAAACAAAAAGTTAATAGAAAAGTAGAATGTTTAATTGGCTTTCCAACCTCCTTCCCTCATGTTCTCTTCTCGAATAATTGGAGATGTCAGGGTGATAGTGACTTGCATTTTGGGCTCCACACACGAGTTCAAAATTATTGCTGCTTCAGACACAGCACATTTTATGTCATACTTCTCAGGACTTATAACCTATATAATGAAGATTATAAGAAATTAGTTGAATCTTTTGCATTAAAAGACAATTTTATTGTAGCTTTTATTATATTAACCATTCTACAAACATTGGATTCTATTCTCTAAAAAACACATACAAGATTACCCTTACCATTAACCTCCTGCATTTCCTTATTTTCAGAATTCTTTGGAGAAGTAATATTTGCCATTATTTTTTAAAACTTTTTTATTGATTGACTGATTTTTTTTTTTTTCAAGACAGGGTTTCTCTGTGTAGCCCTGGCTGTCCTGGAACTAGCTTTGTAGACCAGGTTGGTATTGAACTCACAGAGATTCACCTGTCTCTGCCTACTAAATGCTGGGATTAAAGATGTGCACCACCACTACCTGGCTTCACTGATTTATTTTTATGTGTTTGAGTATCTTGCCTACACGTATGTCTGTGCACCATGTGCATGTTTGGTGTCCACAGAGACAGGGTTTCTCTATATTGCTTTGGAGGTTGTTCTGGAACTCACTCTGTAGACCAGGTTGGCCTCGAACTCACAGAGATCCGCCTGTCTCTGTGTCCCGAGTGCTGGGATTAAAGGTGTACCACCAACGCCCAGCTCTTTCCATTATTTGTAATAGGAGTTATATGAACAAGTATGTATGTCATCTTTACCAAGAAATTACAAGAAAAGCTGCTGCCACCATTTATTATACTTTCATTTGAAATAAAATAAATATGAGCATCTCAAGGAGCCTGACTCAACAACCATTCCCATAGTTCATTCTCTGCTTGTCAAAAACTGATCTAGTGCAATTTGGTAGACATGGATCCAGCTCCAGTTTATATGAACAAATGAAACCTCTATACAGATATTACAGGAGATGGAGATACAGTTCAGTTGATAAACTACTTGGTGTGTGGAAGGCTCTGGGTTCAAACCCCAGTACCCACCACTGAAAACAAGATAGAAACATGCAATTTTTATACAGTACTATTTAGGCTCAAATTGTACATTACTTTTAATTGTGATAGCATACTTAACACATACAGGGTTGCTGGAGAATTAACTTAAAACAAAACAAACAAACAAAAAAACCAGCAAAAGACATTTCAATTTATTTATTATGTATGCACATGCATGTTTACACATGCCACAGTACACGATAGGAAACAGAGGTAGATTTGCAATAGTTCTTTCTTTCTGCCAGCTGGGTCCTGGGGAGTGTGAACACAGCCACCAGACTTGACAGCAATTCTAAGCAATCTCACTAGTCCCCTAGATTAACTTTGCAAGTACTTATGGTACTATGTAAATGCTCATGACAATGATTAGGTTACTGTTTATGTGCACACACAAGAGCAAGTGATGTGGAAAGCAGTTTGCTTTTGATTAACTTAATTATTGAGCACTTTTTCATCACTTTCTTTCATTTTAAAAAGATTGTATGTGCATGAGTATTTTGCTTGCACGTTATCTGCACCACACTTATGCCTGGTGCTTTTGAGGTTAGAGAGGGTGTTGGATCCCGTTACTTGAGTTTTTTTCTGGCTGGTTGTGAGCAGACAAGGGGTGCTGGAATTTAATCAGGTCCTCTGCAAGGACAACAAAATACTCTTAACTGCTGACACATCTCAACAGTCCCTCCCATAAAAAAACTATATTCTATTGTATGTCTGTGATGTGAGTATATATGGTCCATGCATAACACAACATGAATGAGCAGGAAGACAATTTTTAGAAATTAGCTCTTTCCTTTGCACAGCTTCTGGGAATCAGGCTTAAGTCATCAGGCTCTGTAGGCAAACATTTACTCACTGAGCCATCTGGATGGCTACTTAAAAAAATAAAATTCTTTGCAGTATAAATAAGTGCCAATTAGCATCAAGCTATTACTTAAAATTTTTGTGATTTCTCCCCCCTCCCAAAGGTTACCTGCCCCCTTCACTGTCCTACCCATATCAAAACAGAAGTGAGAAAAAGAAACCCAATGCTAATTCTACTGGCTCCTAATACTTTGAAAGATTCATTTTCAATTCTGGAAACATTGTTAATATGAAAGAAACCAAACCAAAGCAAACCACTAGGAGCCAATGCTAAATTCAATATGGCTTAAGTTTAATAGGATTCCCCAGTGTCCCTTTTGTTTTCTGTTACTCTATTCTGGTCAAGTACAATTCTGAATTACTGCTGTAAAATCCCAATACCTAAATTTAGAATATCTAATTAAATTGTAAAGTATTAGAAGACTGATTGTAAATGACAAGAAAACAATACTTAAACCTTGGTCACTCCTTAATTTTTGAGACAAGGTCTAATGCAGCTCAGGCTGGGCTCAAACAGAAGTCAAATATAACCCTGAACTGATGATCTTTCTGACTATCACTTCCCATGTGCTGGACTCAACTTCTAAAAGCCCATCTTAAGGAAAAACTTCTTTTTCTACAGAGCAAAAAATAGCATGGTCTATTGCTTGTATTTGTGTGTGTGTGCATGTAGAGGTCTGAGGACAATTCTGTGGAGTTAGTCCTCTCCTCCCACTGTTATGTGGGTTCTAAGGATTGAATTGTTTCCAGGCTTAAAAGCACTTTTACATGCTCAACCATCTTGCTGCCAAGAGAAGTATTTCCTACCATTATAAATACTTAGAAAACTGAAAATATAATAGTAGTCACCCTTCTATCTATGGTCTCACTTTCCAGAATTTGTGTTATCTGTGATCAATTACAATCAGAAAAATAGTAAATGGAAAGTCACAGAAAAAAGCAATTTATACATCTTAAACTGTATGCTGAGTGGAATAGTATGATTAGATCTAAACTATCCTGCCCAGTCTGGTCTGCTTTGTGAATCATTCCTTTTTTCAATCTCCTGTTCATTATTTACTTAATGGATTGATCAGTCTTCATGTGTGTGATGCTGGCATTCAAATACAACTACAAGTGAAAATGTGAAAGTTCTCACCCTGAGGAACGATGGGATGGGGAATGCAGCTTGGTGGTACAGCACATGCTTAATATGCACAAGGTCTTGGGTTTACAGACAATATTCCCGTTGCAGGGATATGGAATAAGCTGAAATTGTTGCTATTAAGACATACGGTGGAGAATCTGTCATTAATCTACTATGCTTAATTATAAGTATTTGCCTAATTTATTAGCACTTTATCTCAGGTATGCAGGAGTAGGAGAAACATGACATATACTATCTGAGGCTTTAGGTATCCTGGGGGCTTCAGGGAATCTCCAGACATCTTTCCAAGGGTACAGAGCAACTACTGTATTAATAATAGACAAATTCAAGTAAGATAAAATACACTCTCATCAAAAACATGAGTTCAACTAAGAGGTTCATGAATTTAAAACAAAACAACAACAACAAAAAAACCTTGCTCTATATGAGCATTTTATTTTTTGTTTTAAAAATCTGGTTAGTTGAGATGATCAGTGGGTAAAAGGTACTTGCTGCCAAGTCTGATGATCTGACTGATTCCGGGAACTCACACAGTGGGAGGAGAGAAATGGCATACATTTTGTCCTCTGACTACTATACACACCATGTACACACGCACTAAATAAAATAGGGAAAAAAATATTCTCTGCTTTATCTTCTCAAGAATCCCATTTTGAAAAAAACTGGACATATGCTGACTTTTTCCATTTTTAAAATAAATAAGCAAGATGTTTTGTTGCCAAAAACAAGCACTGCAAAACCCCCAAAAGCTGAACCAGAAAACAGTTCCCTCAGTTTGGACAATTAAGGGGGTTAAAAGAAAGTAACCAGCCTTTTCACTATGGAAAGTCAAGCCAAAAGCAAAAAGGCTGGCTGAAGTTTAAATTGAAGCACACTTAGACCTGTCAAAAACTTCTAACCTGGACAAAGGGTAAATTTAACATTTCCATAATACTTACAGCAAGCTGTTTGGGTAGGTTTTCTGCAATACGGCTTAATAATGTCTTTGAAGGTTTTTCTGAGCACAGCAAAACAAGGTTGACATTTCTGTCTCCTCGGAGAAGTAATCCTTTTGCCAATACTCCTACTCGCAATACCCCTTTTAGAGCTCTGTAGCAAAATCAACTTACATTAAAATATGACATTTCTCAACTAGAACTATAATTTCCTCCAAGCATAATAGTAAACTAGATGACTTTTACACTATTGAAATTTTCTTCAACTACACTGGAAGAATATGCAGTATTTTAAACTATATGTCATTTAGATAAAACAACATACACACACACAAAAAAAATCAAGGTTGGACAGATGGCTCAGTGGTTAAGAGTGATGGTTCCCGAGGAACAGGGTTCAAATTCCAGTTCAGCTCCATGGTGTTGGATACCTTCTTCTGGTCTCCACATGCATATATATGTATATACTAACAAAGACACACACAGATATTTTTTAAAATTTCAAGACTGTGATCAAAGTCTATGTTTGCACAGGGACAACTAAAATACTTTCTTACAGAATCTCACTATTGTACAGCCTGATTTCAAACTTGTGATCCTCTTGCTTCTGCTTCCTGTGTACTAGGTTTTAAGTGTGGGCTCAAACACCTAGCCCCTTGTGTTTTATTTTACAAGTCAGAACTGCAAGAGAAATGTTAATACAAAAAATATTCCCCAGCTGGGTGTTGGTGGCGCATGCCTTTAATGCCAGCACTCGGGAGGCAGAGGCAGGCGGATCTCTGTGAGTTCGAGGCCAACCCGGTCTACAGAGCGAGTTCCAGGACAACCTCCAAAGCAATACAGAGAAACCCTGTCTCAAAAAACCAAAACAAACAAACAAACAAACAAAAAATCCCCCAAATCAGAAGATCATAAATTTGAAAGATGTTAAATCTTGGCTAACTTATGCTTCATGATCCATACTTTTAAAAGGTAATAAAATATAGACAAATTGGTGACAAATGAGAAAGGAGAAGCTTAATATAACTGAAAAGTGGTAAGAAAGGGCTACTTTCAAACAGATTCAATGTTTTTGTAATAAACATTTAATAGGTTTTAAAAACAATTAAAAAAAAAACTGTGGCAGTTGGGTGGTGGTGGTGCACACCTTTAATCCCAGCACTCGGGAGGCAGAGGGATCTCTGTGAGTTGGAGGCCAGCCTCGTCTACAAAAGGAGTTCCAAGACAGACAGGACTGTTACACAGAGTAGCTCTGTCTTGAAAAACAAACAACAAAATTGGTGGCGGTAGGAATGCATATTATTCATTATAGCAAAATACAAGTATAATTTCGATGTGTGGACCAAGAGCAGAAACTGAGTTTCCTCCTCCCCAATTTTTATGTGTATGTGAAGATTTAATGTCTGCTGTGCAATCTCCTGGAGCTGGAGTTACTAATGGCTGTGAGTTGTGTGATGTGGGTGCTGGGAACCAAACCCAGGTACGCTAGAACTAGAGGTGCAAGCATACTTAACCAACAAGCCATCTTGCCAGCCCTTATCAGTCTTGTCAATGCTTAAAATATGTATGGAATGTCCACGTAAAGGAAATAAGTAATTTGTGAACTCACCTGTCTTTACCTCCCTCTTTTTTATCATCTCCCTCTTTGTTCTTGTTCTTTTCATGTTCAGACAAACTGTCTGACACGAGTTTTAAAGCACGCTCAGTGATAGAAACAATTTTTTGAACTGCTTGTAACTCTTCCTCAGTTGGGTAAATGGCTGCATGCTTCGTCATTACATAACGATCATCAGACGAATCCGGGCGACGTACAGGCTAGAGAAAGAAAAGTTTATTTTTCCAAATAGAAGAAAACTCTTAGTTTTTCAATTATATAGTTGTTAAGCTTTATAATAAGAAAGTTGGTTAAACAAAATGTCCATTTAAAAATTTATTTTCTTTTTTCAATAAAATGAAAATGCAAGGATCTCTGTCCTGAAGAAGCAAAATTATTATATATAGATATGTATATGCATTTACATGTATATATAAAACCCAAGGCTATGAAAATGCTTTTTAAAGTTTATAGTCCTAAACTCAAACCTGGGAAATAGAATAAAAAGTTCTCTACTACTGGCCTAATCTTTCTCCTTGTAAATGCTTTTCAGAGATATGAAACATAGCTTGTCTTCAATAACAGTAGTAAGTTTGCATATAAATGCTCAGACTCTGTAATGGAAAATGAGAAAGACTCTAACATTAAAAATTGCTTCCAATCTAAGGAAAAAATAAAGGCAGGAAAGTCTTTTAGTACAAAATATTTATCAAAAGCAGCTCTGCAGCTGGGTGGTAGCAGTGGTGTACTCTTTTAGTCCCACCGCATGGGAGGCAGAAGATCTCTAGGTTCAAGACCACCGTGATCAACAGAGCGAGCACAGGACAGCCAGGGCTACACAGAGAAATCCTGTCTTGAAAAACCAAAACAAAAAAACCAAAACAAAAACAAAAAAATGCCGGGCGGTGGTGGCGCACGCCTTTAATCCCAGCACTCGGGAGGCAGAGGCTGGCGGATCTCTGTGAGTTCGAGGCCGGGCTGGACTGACAGCCTCAAAAACAATACAGAGAAACCCTGTCTGGTAAAAAACAAAAAACAAACAACAATAACAAAAAAAAAAAAAAAAAAAAGAATGGCAAAGGAAATGTGGCCAAGTTCCTATGCATAAAGACATTAGCATTAAAAATCTTTAAGAGAAGGACTAGAAATACAGTCAAGATGAAACTGGTGTTATTAAATCTCAAACCAGTTCACAAAACATCTTCTAATGTTGAAAGAGGCTTAAATTTTCATCCCTTATATAAGTAAAGCAGATACTCACTGTAGTACCCTGTGGTTGGGGAGGCATGCCTGGTCGGACTCCTAAAAGACCTAATGGGCCTGGAGGTCCATGAGGATAGCCTCCATCAGGGATTCGCCGGCGATCATCCCAGTGATGATGCTCTTCCTCGATTCTTCGCCAGTACATATCCTCTTCATAACGTCTGATGCATCAAAAGCAAACAACACAATCAGATTAAGAAATTCCATCAGTAGCAACCTCTGCTCAAGCACAGTGGCACACATGCCTGTAACCATTCTGACACTGGGAGCTAAGCACGCATACACGAGCGTACACACACAGATGAAAAAACAAAACAGCCCCATCCAAATTACCTCACTAACCCCCCCTTTTCTATGACTTCCATTATTTTTAATTGAGAAGTAAATGGAGTGAAAACTAGAGACAACAATAAGATAAGAACAAGACCTTGTCGGGCATTGGTGGTGCACGCCTTTAATCCCAGCCCTCGGGAGGCAGAGGCAGGCAGATCTCTGTGAGTCTGAGGCCAGCCTGAGCTACAGAGTGAGTTCCAGGACAGCCTCCAAAACAATACAGAGAAACATTGTCTCGAAAAACCAAAAATAAGACCTCACACCTCAAGAACAAAGTTAGGAGAAAAAACAGACACCTCAGCTTATTCTAATCATTTAAAGTAATGACTGTAAATCCAAATACCTATAACCGAAGCAGCCTAACTAATAGTAAATTGCGTGTATGTACATGTTTGTGAGGATGATGGAGTGTTGGGTTGTCTCCTTCCATCTTGTTTGAGATACTATCTTTTTTTTTTTTTTTTTTTGCTGTTGCACATGCCAGGCTAGCTTGCCCATAACTTCCAGGAATTCTCTAGGCTATGCCTCCCATTACAGACATAGGATCCCAGATGTGTGGATTAGTGGTTCCATGGTACTGAGATGGAACAGGAAACATGGAAGACAAACTGGGAGTGACTGTTAATGGGGCTGTGATTTCTTTTAGTAGTGGAAAAATATTCCAAAACTGATGGGGGCCCAAAATCTTGCAACTGAATTATAAAGTTTAAATATGAGATTTTTGCTGGTTCTAAACAGAAGCACTCACAAAGTATATGACAGCTCTTCAGATGTTACAATTTTTTATAACCTTAAATTATACTTGTTTGTCTGTGTTAGGAGTATATGCACATGTGAGTCTAGGATCTAGAAGAGCACTTGATCCCCTACAGCTGGCTATCTGATGTGCAAGAAATTTCAAGAGTGCTATGTACTCTTAACCCAAACTACCTCTACAGTCTCCAATTTATTCATATATTTAATATATATAATGCTATTTACCACTTTTTTAATGGATCCTTGACTGGGCTTTGACTTGTACTGGCCTTGAAATCATATGCCTTTGTTGAGATTGAGAATGTGAGCCACCACCACAAAATTCTTCATACCAAGGTAATAATCAAGTATAAGTATACTAAGCATTCTAGTGTTTATCTTTCTTTATGATCTTAGTGGACACTGAAAAGTACATTAAAACTGAATATGAAATATAGTTAAGTTTTTTAAAAGCCAGTCTGGTCTATAGAGATAGTTTCAAGGACAGGATTCAAAGCTATAGAGAAACACTGTCTCGAAAAACAAAACAAAACATAAATAACAAAAAAGTTAAACATATTACCTCATTTCCATCCTCCAGCGCTCCTCCTCTTCTCGTCTTCGCCAATATTCTTCCTTCTGCATTTGCTTTCTCATTTTCTCTTCCTGAATCTTTCTTGCTCGAATACTGGGCTTTACTTCTACTTGCAAATCCGGATTTACTTTTTTCTGTTAATGTCAATAATATATTTTTAAAGGAGCAGGCCCCTTCAACAAACTTAATTAAATGCAATTTATTTTTGTATTTGTCTGTGTGCATGTATGCATGCTTATGTGCAACAATGAATGTGTGATGATCAGAGGATAATTTGTTTGAGTTCTCTCCTTCTACCATGTGTATTCCAGGGATCAAACTCGGGTCAGACAGGTGCCAAGTGCCTTTACCTGCCTAAAGCCACTTTAAAGCACATAATTTCACACAGTCTTTCATCAGAGACGTATAGTTACAAATTTCATGAACAACAGGTATGTATTGGTTTTTGTTTTCATTTGTGAGACAAGCTAGATTTCTAACTGATGGTATTCTCAAACTGTTTCATGTGCCTCTACCCAAAGTGAATGTTGAAATTATAACCATGTGCTACCACACCCCATTTATGTAGTGCTGGGAATTCAATCCAAGGTCTGTGTGTGTCAGCTCAGAACTCTACCTAATCCCCAGTCCTGTTTTTTTTTTTGTTTGCTTTTTTGGTATGACGGTATCACTGCATAGCTCAGGTTGGCCTTCAACTTGTGATTAGTCTTAGCTACGTGCCAGAATACTTCTGTTAAAATTTTCTACTAAAAAGTACAATTTAGTAATTGTATTAATTTAGTAATTAGGTTGAATCAGAGAAAAATCTTTTCATATGAAACTAATGCCCTATAACTACCCCTCTGCTAGTGTGCTCATTTATTACTTAATCTAGTTGGAGCCAGAGATTAGTGAATTTGGCCTAGAAACATGGATTCAAGTTACCATGAATGACATATTCCTATCCCATGTTTAAAAGCAAAACCACACACTTACTCTACCAGTCCAGGCATTTTAGTAATTTTAACATGCTAATATCTGAAGGTAGGTAATGATGAGTTCGTAGTATAAAATAAATGAAGAGATTGTCCAGTAGTATCTCCAAATTAATTTTACCAACTTAATAAATGTAGGTGAAGTGGTACTCTGTAGACTCAACGTGAACCAACTGTCATTACATGACTTATTAAACCAAACAATATTTTGTTAGATTCTACTTTTGCCAGTTATATCAACTATGGTGGACAGGGCTATATTATTATTACTTAAGTCTAACTAATAAAATACCTGATTCTATGAATGTGAACGTATCATCATCAGAACATGCTAATTTTAGAATGGGAGATCATACACTAGGTAAGTGGTTTAGATGCTTTATTTTGCATACAGAATGCTTAGTGGTTTCACAAAAGGACAATTAAGGGCTGGAGAGACAACTGGATTAGAGGCTAAGAGCACTGACTGCTGTTCCAGAAGACCTTGGTTTGATTCCCAGCACAAAATGTTCCCAGTCTTTAACTCCAGTTCATGGGATCCAACACCTTCTTCTGGCCTTTCTGAGCAGTAGGCAAACATGTGATGTACAGACATACACACATGTAAAACATCCACACACAATAAAAATGTATGGTAAAGACGGGCGGTGGTGGCGCACGCCTTTAATCCCAGCACTCGGGAGGCAGAGGCAGGTGGATCTCCATGAGTTCGAGGCCAGGCTGGACCGACAGCCTCCAAAACAATACAGAGAAACCCTGTCTCGTAAAACCAAAAAAAATAAAATAAAAAATAAAAAAATAAAATAAAATAAAAATAAAAAAAAGTATGGTTAAAAAAAATCTTGAAAGGACAACAGTTCAGTAATCAGGGTTTACTTACTTTATACTGAAGTCTATGTCTTCGTCCTTTTAAGTGCATCTCTTTAGCATTGGGGTCATTAAAGCTGCATTCACATAATTTACAATGGAAGCGAATGACTTTCCCCTCATCATTTCGTACCTTGGTATGGAAAAATACAATCTCTGATGAAATTGGAGCAAGTATAGGAACATCTATAATTTTTCATTTTCAACTTACTATATTTTTTCAGCTTCAAATGGCCTTAAACTCCTGATCTCCTACCTTCCCAATACTGGCATGCACCACTATGCTGGACTTATTTTCAAATTTATTTTTAATCCCAACCTCCATCCCCTCCTCAAGCCTGGAATTCTCTATACAGACTGGTCTGACCTTGAACTCAAAGAGATCCATCAGTTTCTGCCTCCTGACTGCCCAGGCCTAATTTTTAAAACATAGAAACTGGAACTGGGATGAGTACTGGGATATACTTTTTTACTTCAATATCTGTGTCTAAGCATTTAGATTTACTTTTAAAGTATTTCTATAAATTCTTTGACTATTTTATAAATGAGTATAATATATTCTGATCATATCCCATCCACTATTATTCATACTCATCTTTACCAACTCTCTCCCCTTCAGTAAGTTTCTTTTCACAATTTCATGTCTTTGGGTTGACTTAACTGGGACACCTGCATGGGCACATATATAGATTTATTTATAGAAGTATGTGCAATGTGTCAGTGTCTACATTACTGAAGATAATAATAACTCCTTCCTATCATTCAGCAAATGACAATAAATCTGCAAGGAGTGGCATGAATCCTCGGGGCTTTGCACCTCCACAACTGAATGTTTACTGGATTCATTTTAAGCTGACTCTGTATAGGTCAACCATTTTTTCCCTAATTTACCTAGATATCTTAAATTTATGTTACTGACCACCTGTTTCTTGGAAATGAGGATGATTTTTTTTTTTTTGGTTTTTCCGAGACAGGGTTTCTCTGTATTGTTTTGGAGGCTATCGTCCAGCCTGGCCTCGAACTCACAGAGATCCGCCTGCCTCTGCCTCCCAGAGTGCTGGGATTAAAGGCATGCGCCACCACCGCCCGGCTTGAAACGAGGATGATTTAAACCCAATTTTGATATACAAACTTCTCAAACCTCAAGATTTTGATGCATATGAAAAGATGCAATTTTTTTCTAACTGTTCAGTGAGACAAACACTGTGAAGTTATTATCAAGTTCAAATTGTGCTATTAAGGCTGAATTCCAATCAAACTGATTAAAGATTAGATTCAATTAACCTAAGTCATTAAAAATAAAGGTACCTGAGAACAAATTTTAAAAGGTAATCAAATCTTACCTTTTATAAGAGACATAGTCATTTATAAATTACTTGTAAGTTAACATCCTAGCCATATACCTCATAAACAAAGAATCAACATATTATGTAATCTCTTTTGATAAACAGACTAAGGAATAAAGTTACCAAACCCCTATATGTCATGCACTCAATTTTACCTAAACACCACAACTTTATTGGGCAAACATCTTAATTTTATAAACATACACCAGAGCTTGGAAACTTATACATGCTTTCTAAAAGAGTGAAACTGGACTGCAGTGTTACACTACACCACATGATCTTTCTGTTAACAGCAACTATTTATTCAAGTCTCTATGATGTTACTTTGTTCCTGCATTTACTGGAATCATCTGACCTATAAAAAAGGAAGTGTTCTTTCTAATCAGCTCTCTAAACCAAATGAATGATACCCTACAACTGGGTACAGTTTGATTTTACACATCAAGTGTGCTTGCAACAGAGTGTCACCCCCCTCCCCAACTTTAGAGCAACGGTTTATCAGATCAGTACCTCTTCCACATAATCATGTCCCACTGGTTGCACATCACTCTGCAAAGCAGCAAGGGATGCAGATGTGACTGGTTCTGACACTGTATCTTGCTTTACTTCTGGAATCTGCACAGCAGAGGCAGCTGGAGTACTTTTAACACACTCAGTTCCTTTTAAGTCTTCAGATTTATTTCCTGTTGACTGTAGCTTATTACCACCTAAAAAAGCAAAATAAAAAAAAATACAAACTTGTCATGATGAAAAAAAGTTATCTTTACTATCGCTGGTTAAACCATATAGAATAGATTAGAATTTCTTAAAACTGTATATATTGCATTGCTTTTTGTATCCCACTAATGAACCACATTTCTTGCATTTTTCCCTTCTCCATCTCGTAACATACAACCATATCTACAAAGTCTATCTTGGTTCTCCTAACACTCAGCACCCGAACCAAACAGAAGGAACCTGAAAAGAAAGTGAGCAAATATAGCCCATGTTTGTACCGAGTTCCCTAAACTGTCATTAGTAAGAAATAGTATCTACCTATCCCCCAGAGGCTTTTCTTTTATTTATTTACTTACATATTTTTTGCATATCTCTTAGATGGGGGTTCTCAGGCTGTAGATAAGCCAGATGTGGAATTAACTATGTAAGCCAAGTTGGCCTAGGCCTAATTATTTTGGCAGTTCTCTCTCTACCTCCCAAGTGCTGGAATTAGAGGCATGTGTCACATGGTAGGTTTCGTGTGACGATATGGATTGAACCCAAGGCTTTCTGTATGCTAGGCTATAACCACATGTGAAGATCAGAGGAAAATCTGTAGAAGCCAATTCTTTCCTACCATATGGGAACCAGGGACTGAACTGGAGTCATCAGGCTTGGCAAGTACCTTGTACCCACCATGATCTTTCCAGTTGAGATTTTTAAAATTCTAAATTGTGTAAATAACCTCAAAATCGAAAAAAGAACTACAAATCACTACTTTCATTTTAACCAATTAAATTTAACACTTTACTCAAGAGAATAACACACTGTCAATGATCTACTCTTAAATGTCTTTCAAATATAGTTTAAGATCTACAGCAAGAATAAAACAATTATACAAATATAGGAATTTGTCAAAGAACAAATTCAGCAAAATTTTATTAAAAAGTCTAAGAATATATTGTAAAATTGAGCTGGTAACAATTTAAAGGAAGAGGTTAAGTATTCATAATATCCTGTGCTAGGAATGAAACAGAACAGAGACACAAGTCTTTACTTCATCTAGTTAGAAATGACTTCACAAAGAGTGTATCATTTGAACTGGGCTTTGAGAGAAGATTAATGAGACTGAAACAGTCAAGGAGACAGGAAGAATAATGTCTAACCAGAAAGTATAGCATGTATAAGAGGTAGCAACATGGACTTAAAGACTGTAGTAAAATGAAGAAAGTCAGAAATTTAGTATCAACTACTACTCTCCCACGTAAAGGTGACATAAAGTAAGAAGGCAGAAGTCAGTTATGAAGGTTTTTACATGACAGTCAAAAATAGACTACATATAAAGGCCAATGAAGATTTTAAAAGAGATGACAGGTTTGGTATGTTTTTTCAAGTGACTAATAAGAACAAAGATTATAATGAAGAGACCAGATATAGAAATTGAGCTCGAAGGATGAAATTAAGTGTCTAAAAAACAAGTCTTAACAGTGAAAACCTTTCTACCATAGAAACACTGCACAGATGATAGGGAAATAGCAGGAGGCAATTAAGAAGAAATCTTAGTGAAACTTTTCCTTAAAAAAAAAATCAATCATTTTTGAGTATTATGTAGTATTTTTGTGATGAGACACAATGAGAAGGGAATACCTATTAGAAAACTAGCAAGCAACCAAAATGATTCTCAAAATTGAGGTGGGATTTTGAATTTGCCAGATTTTACAGTTGTGTATACTAGAATGCATAAAATCATCTAGGAATATGCTGCACAGAGAGATGAGATGCAGAACTGTAATCCTAGTAGAATACCCCCAAAAGGATGGGTGAACATATATGCTAGGAGCCAAAACCTAGGAGCTAGGTTTTACAATATAGCAGTCAATTATGTTGTCTAAGTTAAGGCAGTCAACAGGATGAAATTACAAACAGTTTTTGAAATAGTGTTTCTCATATTAGCTTAAGCTGGCCTGAAACCAAAACCAGGCCAGGCTGGCTTTAACTATGTCAGCCTCCATTTTAGCTAGGTACCTGGTAAGTCCTACAATAGGTTTCAGAAAAGGGTAATACACGGTGGATTCATTAGGAAGCACAGAAAGAGAAAGAATAGAGGCTGCTCAGTAGTATAGTGTTTGCCTGGCATATGTGAGGCTCTGGGTTCAATAGCCAGCAACACAATGGAGAAGAAAAACCACTCTAACAGAGTTAGAAGGAACACAAAGAATCAATCTTTAGTACTTGCCAACAAAGTTTATTTTGGGTGTAGATGTTTTCTTGGCAGCCATATTGGTAGGTATCGCTGACACTTTAGTGTTGGATGTGCTATTAAGAGACGAGTTTCCTGGAGTTGAAAGACCTTTCACTGAAGAAGTTGCAATTGATGACGTATTCAGAGTACAATTGCTTGCTCCAATACTTGAAGGAGAGGCAGTTGGTTTTGAAGCAGATACAGCTGTTGAAGAAGTAGCTTGGCTAACAACATTTGGTTCCGTTGAAGGAATAGGTTTACCAAGTTTTGTGTGTAATTTAACCACCTACAAAACAAAAAGCACACCTGTCAGGAAACTCAAATGTGTTGATTTTTTAAAGTTTGTCTGAGTGAGACTATAAAATGAAAATCAAAACTGTACTTTCTTTGTTATTTTTTCAACTATGGTTTTATAGACAACTCATTATTTTTAACATAATCTTTGTGAGGCAGATATGGGTCTGTAGCTTATTGATGAAAGGACTTGCCTATGAGCAAATCAGTCTGTAGTTAATCAAGACATATGAATTAGTTCCAAATCTGAAGCGGTTTAATTCAATTTAAAGGTCTCTAGTGATTCTCTTTTAAACAATGGCTACTTGATGTTACCTTGATGTATGTTAATATATAAGCAAGGTTTATAATACACTCAAAGGTTTCAAAAATTGAAGTCATTTTTTTTCAAACCCCTGTTGAAACAGTGAAGGTAAGTAGGGTAAGATATAAGGCTGTGTGTGTGGGTGGGAGGGGGGACCAAAACACCTACTTTCTGATGCTTAGCACCACGAATGTGGGCAGCATATGCATCTGCTCCTGTACAAGACACATCACAGAGCTCGCAACGTAGCTGATTTTGTGTCCCACGAGTTGAGTTGTTGCTGCTGCTGGTATTTTGAGAGGCTTTCAATGCGGCTTCTTTTTTTTTATGTTTCTGTCCTTCTAAGTGCTCTTTATAAGTCTGTTTTGAACAAAAAGTACAAATTTTCTTTCTATAACATTCTGTTCAATTTTCAGACCTCTAACACTCATTTAAAAATGGGATTATAAATTGGGTGTAGTTGCACATGCCTGTACTCTTAGAGTCAGCGCATAACTGCATTGCGTTCGAGGCCAGACTAGTCTACACGGTGAGTTCCAGGCCAGTCACAATTACATGGTGAGACACTCTCAAAAAAACAAAAAACCAGACAGATAGACCCCCCCCCAAACAATAACAAAAAGAGAATGTGGTAAATGTGTGGTGGTGCAGACCTGTAATCTAAGCACTCAGTAGGCCAAGGAAGAGGATCATTGAGTTCAAGGCTGGCCTGGGCTATGTAACAATATACTGTCTACAAAAAATGGGGGTGGGGGAATGAGGGAAGAATGGCTAAGAACTGCTATTTAAAAGCAGCTACGGACCTAAGCGATATGATCTGTGGTTTTAAGAATACTCTACTATCTGGGTACCAAGGACTGAATTCAGGGACTTGAGTATACCAGATATACATTCTCCTATTGAACTACACATCCAATCTCCTAAGAAGAGATTTATTCAATACTCTGTACATGGATGGACATGTGCAAGTGGGTATGTGTGTGCTGCAGAGTACAGGGCAAGCACAACCTAGGTTTCTGTTCCTCAAGAGATTAGCTTAGCCTTGTTTGTAGACAGGGTTTCCCACCGAGACCATCCAGGGAGTGCCAGGGATCTGCCTATCTCTACTTTCTGAACACTAGTAAAAGCTCAGGCCACATCAGGCAAATTTTTTATATGATTTCTGGGGATTGAATTTATAGTGGCATGCTTGCAAAGCCAATATTTTGCCAACTGAGCTTTTCCTTATTCTTTACCTAACAGGCTGAAATACAAAGCACTTTCTTGGACAGTTACAAAAATAAGATACATTTCTGTAGTTTCAAGAACTTGTATCTTTTATTGCTTGTGTATAATATTGGGCAAAAAAAAAGGACAATGGATAACAATCATTCCACAAAAAAGATATAAGTACAGAACTAAAATGAGGGGGAAACTGTACTTATATAGTTAGGAGGGGAAAAAAACTGCATAAAAATTCTTTATAAAGCCGGGTGTTGGTAGTGCATGCCTTTAATCCCAGCACTCGGGAGGCAGAGGCAGGTGGATCTCTGTGAGTTCCAGGCCAACCTGGTCTACAGAGCTAGCTCCAGGACAGCCTCCAAAGCCACAGAGAAACCCTGCCTCGAAAAACTAAAACAAAAGAAAAATCTTTATAAAAAGGTGTATTTATAAAATTCAATTTTTAAATTCTGAATGCATTTTGACACTTAACCTTCATTAGAATCTATAGTCAAATATATTTCATAAGAACAAAAGTATGCATATATATATTTTAATACTCTATAGTTAGGAATCAGCAATTTAGAAAACACCAAAAATTAAAAATATTTCAGCATTATGTAGTAAAAACTAATCCAGTAAATTAGAAAGTATATACATGCCAAGTATAGTGGGGCTAAATTAAAAAGTATATACAAACCAAGCATAGTGGCTCATGCTTTTTAATCCCAGCACTTGGTTTACACAGTAAGTTTGGGGTGGGGGGCGGGGAGCACAGGGTCAACACTACATAGTGAGACCCTGTCTCTCTCAACAACAAAAAAACCAACCAACCACCAACCAACCAACTACACACATTAAGAAAACAAAAACAAAAACAAAAAAACCAAGCTCCCAAACAAAGTATATACTGGTGGAAAAGAGCTAAAAAATAATGTGAAGAGTCAAATTTGATCTACTATCCACAAACATGCTTTTTATACACCAAGCTGCTGGTGTAAATTTTTCTAAAAAAATAAAATAATTATTGATGCCTGGTACCCTCAGAGGCAAGAACCCTCATGTCTTGTGAACTGTAGCTATGGATGAGTAATTATGTGAGCCGGAACATAGGTGAAGGCCCAACCTAAGTTCTCTCCAAGATCAAGTGCTCTCTCTTAACCATGGAGCCATCCTCTAGCCAACACATACATAAAAAGTTTTTTTTTTAGAAGACAGACTCTTGTTATCAGGCCAGGTTGGCCTTGAACTTATAATCTTCCTACTTCTGCTGCATAGATTGTTGGGATTACAGGTGTGTACCCCCATACTTGACAAAAATTGAACTCTCTCATAGTCAAAATAAACAAGGTTCAGGAAGGGATGAATTAATTAACAGACCCATGTTTGAATCAAACATTTTAAGGTTTAGATGGCAGGATCATAACAAAAACAAACAAAAAATAAAGGACTCACATTCTTCATAGGTTGATCTTTTTTAAGCTAGTAGAGGGAGACAGGGTCTTTACCCAGACTGGCTTCATAGAGACGATACAGCCAAGGATGATAATGAACTTCTATTCTTTTGCATCTACCCCTCAGTACTGGGATTACAGGTGTGCAGCAACTGCCATGCCTGGTTTATGTAGTTGTGGAGATTTGAGTGTAGGGACCAGTGCATAGGCCAGTAACTTTACCAACTAAACTACATCCCCAGCACCACAGTTCATCTCTCTTATACCTTTCTAATTCCCAAGTTTCCATGCTACATTCTATAAAGCACATACAAAAGTCTCATCAAAATACAATTCTTAAAATTATAGGTTGATTTAGGGCCGGGCATTAGTGGCACAAGCCTTTAACCCCAGCACTCGAGAGGCAGAGGCAGGTGGATCTCTGTGAATTTGGGGCCAGCCTGGTCTACAGAGTGCCAGGATAGGCTCCAAAGCTACACACAGAAACCCTATCTTGAAAACCAAAAATAAATAACAAGTAAACAAATAATTTGAATAAAAAGATCTTTTTAAAGTTGTATATAAAAAGCACAGGAGGCTTCCTAAAAAGAAATGGAGGAGGGGGCTCAATTTTCTCATTTTTCATACATTTACAATCACTTTTACAGTTTTCCTGATTATCACCTTTGTGTTACAATTTTAAAGAAATGTTTAGTGAAATATGGCCATTGCTCAGAGTTTGCAGGAAACTTTACCAAATTCCAAGCATGCTCAAGTTCTTTAAATAGCAAAATCATTTGCACACAATCTATGTATTTTACCTGCATATATTAAGATCCCTAGATTATCTATAATACCTGTTATAAATCCTACAGAATAGTTTTTTTGGATGGTTTAGGAAACAATGGAAAGTTAGAAATGCATTCTACACTGATGCAGTCTTCCACATGCATATTTTTGATCTATGGTGAATCACTGGATGTAGAATACACAGATGTGAATGTGCTTGTAGGCACAGGAGTTAGAACATCACCCCTATTCAACTAGAAAAATAACCACTGAGACTCATGGTAAATACACAATATAAGTACCTGTGGTCCAGCACAGCTGATCTTACAAACATCACAATAGTGAATCTGGGGTGGTTTGGGAGGCTGTTTTGGTTTCAGTTGTTTATTTTGGAATGGTGTTTTTTTAGTAAAGGTGGTCCCTGTCCAGGCAGCTGTTGCTGCTGCAGCAGCAGCTGCTGCTGCTGCTTGCTTCTGTTGCTGCTGCTGCTGTTGGTAGTAGGAAGACGCAGCTGAATATACGGCTGCTTCATAACCTGAATAAGATGTACCTTACAAATAAAACGAAAACAAAGATTATGTTATATGATTGTAAAAGGACAAGTTAAATGTCAATTATAAGTTTAAATTCAATAAATGTTGACAAAAGATAGATTTACATGTGCATATTTACAGTATGTATATATCTTATCTCATGAAATCTTCCCCAACACAAAACTTACCGGTCTTCTACACCAAGTTACTAAAATATTTACTTGATACATATCAGATGTCACAAAGGTATAAGAAAGTATAAGATGTAACCCTTTACTTAAAAGATGCTTACTGTTCCACTGAAGGAATATGTTTTACAACTGTGGTTACAAAAACTACAGATCCTCTGAACACATTTTACAAAGCATTGGATTTAAGAACCTCAAGTAGGAAAACTTCAAAAGCACTTCATAAGGTAAGATTTAGGGCTGAAGAGACGGCTCAACCCTAAAGGTTAGGTTCAAAACCAAAAATAAAGATTTGACAAATTAAGAGAACAGAAAAAGAGAAAGAGATACATGGCACAAAGATTTTAAGTTCCAGTGATCAATTTATGGACTATACAAATGGTAAAGCAAGAAAGGACAAGTTAGTTTGTGAGGCAAGGTAATAAAGTTTAGTTAAAGGACAAGTTAAAGACCATGAAACTAAAAACAGAGTTCTTCCAAAACATGGTATTTTCTGATTTAATGCATAGATGATAATCTATCAATTTATATGGTTGGAAGTCTATACTGAATAAACACATTATACAATGACTGACATACACAAACACTGATGTTCAGTGAAATTCAGGCTTTAAAATTTGTAAGACTTTAAGTTAGAAGTTGTTTATTTTCTTGAACTCCAGTGCACTGCATATTCACCATACCCTGAGGCAGTTCTTTTAGCTTCTTAAAAATACGTAACAGGTGGGCAAGAAGTGAAGGAAGACAAGATGGCAGAACAGCACAAAGCTAATGAAAAGTGGGATGGGAATTACTGCTCAGTAGTAGATGGCACACGACATGGGTCCAACCCTCAGTACAGAGTGAGTATCACCTAACGGGATAGGTGAAGAGAGTGTGTATAAACGTGTAACTTTTGTTCTTAAAAGCAAGTCTATTATATCAAATGACATCTTACCTATTGACTCTAATACATCTATACACACAGAAGAAAAAATTAACTGGAAGAAAGATAAGAGCTACGATATGAGTAGCCAGAATCAAAAGAATCTCAAAACTGACAAGGCTAACCAAGATAAATCGGTAACTTTTTGAGAAACGTCTTTTTAAATTTTTATGTCAAGCTATCAGATTATAAAATGTATATGAAATTTTAAGATTCGAAAATATGGTAGAAGACAAGAAAACACCCAAAAAGAGAGAAAAGTCAGATATACCAGTGATGACTAGATAATCAATCGGATAAGAGAACACTTGGTGTGACTGGTTTTAAGAAAAATTCTATAGTTCAATGAACTTTATTAGGAGTTCTTTAATATTAGCTTCTACTCAACAAACCAAAACAAAAAACCCAAAACTAACTTCAAATAAATGTAATCAAAGAACATTAGCCACATGCTTTCAAATTTATAGACAACCACAATTTAAATTTCCCTGTAAAAAAACACTGTAAGGCTAGCAAGATTGCTCAGTGGTTAAAAGAATTTACTGCTCATGTCTAATGACCTGAGTTTAATTTCTGGAATCCATCAAGGAAGGAAAGAACCACTACTAAATGCTGTCCTTTGACTTCCCCAAGTAGGAAAAGTGTACCTGTGAATACCCCTACAAGTGCGCACACACCCACACCCCAAAACCAAAACCAACCTGGGCAACATAAAAGAAAATAAAAGTGTGTGTGTGTTAAAAAACAAAACCAGTAAAGCTACTTTTACATTATTAATTAAAAGCATTTTTGGAAAGCCGGGTGTTGGTAGTGCACACCTTTAATTCCAGCACTCTGGAGGCAGAGGCAGGCAGATCTCTTTGAGTTCGAGGCTAGCCTGGTCCACAGAGTAAGTTCCAGGACAGCCTCCAAAACAATACAGAGAAACCCTGTCTCAAAAAACCAAAACCAAAAACCATTTGGAAGGCAGATCTTTTATACAGAAATTATAAAAGTGAAACTAATGAAACTTATTTGACCACACATATCTGTGTGTGTGTATGTGTGTGTGTTTAAATTTGAGAGTCCACTACATGGAAGGCAGTGTGTTAGATACAGAGTTGTTTTAGAAGCTATCCATAAGGTAGGTATCACCATCCTTATAGACAAACATGCATACACACAATTAAAAATGTATTTTTTTAAGTTTGCAGCTTGGCAGCAAGCATCTTTACTCATTAAGCCATCTTACTGGCCCATAAATTTATTTTTGACTCACTTTGCTACTGTACAATATTCTAGTATAGAAAACAGTATATTTACAGATTACACTGTGGCATTTCAGGTACAGGAAGAATATCTTCTAATGTTTAATATAAGATACCAGAATGACTATGGTTACCAACAACAGACCAAATATCTCAATATAGGTAGCAGAGACATGTCTGAATACTTGTACACAAAAGAATGGTGTTTTTTAAGGTGCAAGTATGCATATTATCTTATCAATCATTCCACACTGTCTACTTACTGAAACGCCATACTGTGTCTGTGTGTGGTTTATGTACATGTTAGTGCAAGTGCTGAGGAGACCAGGTGTTGAATCCTTTGGAGCTAGGATTACAGGCTGTTGGTATCTACCTGACATGGATACTGGAAAAGCCATTTGAGTCATCTGCAAGAGCAGTACTCTAAACCACTGAGCCATCTCTCTAGCCTCAAGCTGACAAATAAGAAAGAACCAATTCCCACAAGCTGTCCTTTCACATGCACACAGGTATACTGTGTATTTGCCCCTTCTATTAACTATAATAAAAAATTTTATATAACAGCATAAACATTAGAAATGCTGTATATACACACACTTCAAAATACAGTATTATCCAGAGAATAAGATACAATGAGACATTAAAAGTTTTTAAATGGTAGCCACATTTATAAGAAACCACAGGGATCCTTAGTGAAATGGCTGCTTGCTGAATCAAGGGAAAGAACATCTTAAGTGCTCAATGACCAATCTGCAATATCAAAAAAGACTCAGGAATAAAAGGATCCCATTGGTCAAATACATGAAAATAATGTCTCCAAGAGACATGAAAGTTAAAGGATTACAACACACTGTGTAATAAAAGGAACCTACAGTACTGAAGTTGAAGAAGGGAACTCTTGGGAGAAGAATCCTTAAGGATCAACATGTTAAAAACAAAAATTCCAACAACCACCAATAAAAGAAATTTATTTACTTTTACTTTCAAAATATGACAACCTGCAGTTGGTAGTTGACAACAAACCCATAGATTACTTAATTATGGAGAAAAGGTATTTTATTAATGGAGATACCTGACAGGCAATATTTGAGGCAGTAATGGAATCATGGGATTACAAACAAATAGAACATAAAAACAAACAAAACCCCACAATTCTGACACATGTAACGGCAGGTGCATTTATTTTCCCCAAATAAGTAAATGCATAAAAAACAAACAAATAAAGAAAAAATAGAAATCAACACCAGGTATGATGGTACATACCCATAATCTCAGCACTTGGATGGACAAGGCAGGAAGATCACAGTGAATATAAAGCCTGCCTAAGCTATATGCCAATTTCTAGGCTACCATTATGAACAATAAGACCATGTCTCAAAACCAAACCACCCAGATTGTTAGACAATTCAAAATTGAACTGTGTACGTCAGGAGAAAATAAACATAGATTATTTACCCTAAGAAATATAATCGCTAAGATTTTACTCTGACAATCTCAATCATTTTAATTTTATATTTTATATAAAAAAGTTGGAAAAAACCCACCAAATTTAACCAGAAATTCACACACACACACACACACCTGATAGTACCCATGTTTGATTTCCATTATTAAAATTGTGGTTCACTGGGTACCAACTGTGGTTCAATTCCTACTACTACTAAAAACAAAACAAAACAACAAAACCCAGTTGATAAGGTACCTGCCTTTAATCCAAACAAAAAAGAAAGTTGCCATCATTGGGGCTGGGGAGTTGTGGGGTTTACAGCCAAATCTGAAAATCTGAGTTCAATTTCTGGGATTCAACAAGGCAGAAGAAGAGAGCCAACTCCTACAAATTGTCTTCTGACTTATACATATATTCTCTCTTACATACAAGTATTAATAATTCTTTTTAAAAGTTGTCAATAGAGTATAGTCAATTTGAGAGTTCTTGACATTATGGCTAAGTAAGAGTATCTTTATTCTTAGCAAATATTTTCTGAAGAACTTAGGGCAAAGTACCAGATTTTATGATTACATCTTGTAGAACATATGCAAGAAGGAAACTATGACCAAAGATAATGCAGGCATTGAAAAGTATATTCAATGATATTCCATTACAATAATCCTGACTACAATTGTAACTAATCAACCAAACAAAGAAGCAGAGAAACTTAACCAGGAAGTTCTATTTGAGTAGAAATATCAGTATCTTGAAATTGAAAGATTCACTCCCTAAATAAGGAAATCCTGGACCATGTCTTTTAATAAAAAAATGATTCTCAACCCAACTTCCTATAATCAAGTCCCTATCGTTCATCAATTTGGCCAGACTTCTTAGACAAAACCCTTTCCTCATTCCAATCTGGTTCCACATGTTGCCAAAATAACAACCACATCAGTGTACATAACACTTTGCACACACACATACAGTCTCATCTTGCAGTATCATAGGCTACACTTCCCAAAATATTTGCTTGCCTAATTCCACTGTATTCCTAGAGTCAGGGCTAAGAAATCTGAGGAAAATAAAGGTATCTTTAATAATTCATTAGCTAGGCTTCTGATATTCAGGATATAGCAAAGCAGCAAAACTGTCTATGTCACCTTAAAGTCTCCACAGAATATGACAGGGTATTAAATACGAGCAATATACGTATAGCAGTACAAAGTCAAGAAACTACAGAAACACACATGGAATTTTCATCCCTGCAAAATTAACTACTCAGTCAGAAAAACAAAACAAAACAAAACAGGTGAGTCCTATAACCACAATCTCACAGATGTTTATATAAAAAAAAGTTGCCAACATTTCCAGGGACTATTTATTTATGACAATAAATATAAAGAATTAGCTCACCAAGGACCAAAAGAAACAATATAGATAATTTATCTATGGCAATCTTCAAGTGTTAACCATGAGTTTTAAAATTCCCTATTAGAAAACAATCCTGCAGAAGACTGTATGTTATCTCTTCTAACTAAAAGGCTAAGTCAGAAAATACGACTAGCTTTCAAATTCCCCCAAAAGAGCAGCAAATTCTGCTAAAGTTCTACTACCACCATCATCAACAATACACTGCTTATAATATGGACCTTTTGTCACATTAGGTACAAATACTTACAGTAACAACCATCAATTAATTCAATTCCTGCTACAACAAGTAAAATAATCCCAGAGAAAATCAGCACAGTTTCTAGTCAATGCTTTGTAATTTGTTTACCATTTACATACAGCTTGTCAGTCTTACCAGAATAAGTAACTGCTGTGGTACTGTAAGTAGCACTCTGAGTATAGGACGGCACCACAGTAGCCGCAGCTGCCACTGGCTGTACAGTGGAGGACACAGGATAAATAGAGAATGTAGTGGTAGCTGGACTTGGTGTGGCTGGTTTTATGGCTGTCACTTGTCGAGCTTGCTGGGCTTGAGTATACTGTGTTGCACCTTGACTATAACCTGCTTTAGGAGCTAAAGCAAGAGAGACATCAGAAAAAGGGAAATGTAACTACAGTCACTGTAACAATATACTAAAACTAAAAGCAACAGCTATCAGAAATCCAAGCAAATTCCTCTAAGCAAACAATACAATTCTTACTACTAATACGAATAAAACATGTAAATTCATTTGCTACCTTTCCCCAAAGGTCTCATTTCTGACCAGAGAGTTTTCAGAATTACAACCTGAACAGCAGTACTATTTATAAATGACAGATAAAAGTTTTTGTATAATTTGTGGATATGTGAATATTTAAATCAATCAGTCTACTTGATTAATGTTACAAACAGAAAAGAGAACTAACTTTATATTTCAATTCATATTAAAAATTTCAGTGTTTAATCCTGAAACTTGGTAATATACCATCAATTACATTGTGCTGATTTATTCAGTGAATTTAACTCCAACTCACAAATGTCACTTATTCTTCAAATAGCTGGAGGGGGGGAGAGACGAAGACGACGACAAAAAGCTACTCTTTATTTTGTTTTTTTGAGACAGGGTTTCTGTGTCCTAGCTGTCCTGAAACAAGCTCTGTAGGCCAGGCTGGCCTTAAACTCACAGAGATCCATCCGATTGCCTCTGCCTCCCAAGTGCTGGGATTACAGGTGTGCACCACCACTGCCTGGCGAAAAAAGCTATCCTTAAATGGCTACTACTCATATTTTACTAAACTTTGTCTTCAACAACTCAAAATATGAAAAAAAATCTTATCAATAACACTCATTAATTACTAGCCACTCATTAGTGATTTCATTTCTGAGAAATATTCAAATACAAGAGTAAAAAGTTAGCTGGGAGAAGCTTGTTTATTATATATACAAATAGAAAAGTGATCATACAAAGGCCAGTCACTGCAACTTAAAGACACACACACATTCTGAGATAGGGCCTTCCCATTACTAGAAAGCCCAGTCTGACTTCAAACTCATGCCTCCTGTATGCTAGGATTATAAACATGTGGATGCCTACTTCCCAAATAGTTTAATTACTTTTAAGAGATTTACAAAATTAAGACATTAAAGAAATGTGGGTACTACTTTATGTGTAGATGTGTATAAAAAAAAGAGATGGAAAGTGGAAAGAAATTACTTCCTGTGATAATAAAGCCAGTCTGACCTTTTTTTAAGCAAAAATTCTAATCCACCTTCAAATATAAGGTATTATTCAATCTTCAGACCTCAGGCTTATTTTTTGAAAGAGGACCTAATATAGTTGAGGCTAGCCTTAAATCTGCTATGCAGCTGAGGATAGTCTTAACCTCCTGATCCTCCTACTTGTACTTACTGAATGCTGGTTTTACAGACATGCACCATCATGTCTAGTTCATATGGTGTTGTACAGTTGGACACAGCACTCTCCCAAATGAGCTATATTCCTAGCTCCTCAGCTTGGTTTTGCTGTTGTTATTTTGGGTCAAGTTCTCAAGTCTATATAGTCATGTCCATCCTTTAAAATCTACAAATATAAAGGCTTCTACAAAGATTAAAAAAAATTCCGCATTTGAACTATTATAGGGACTGTATTAAACATTATGGATGTTCAGTGGATTTAGCTGACACAGTACTCTAGGTATAGTAGTGGACTGGAAAAGGTTTGTGGTGGTGCTTAACAATTAGTTTTACAAATCAGGGAAGTATAACCCATTATCAGTGGTTGGTAACAGAACCAACTGCCAATACAGATAAAAATATGGGCCTATAGAATTATCAATTGTTTACTAAGACAGCCAGCATTATAAAATGAGGCATGTCTGTTATAGCATGTGGTTACAAGTTAGTGTCACAGCTTCTTTTGTATGGTTTTCAGCAAGGAGTCCCATGCTGTAAACCACAAATGGCATACACTTCCAGAACAAAAAGACATCAACTGATCCTAATCATCTCTTTGTGACTCAATGGCAGACAGAACCACTGTAATGGACTCGGCAGTTTGTTTTCATTAGAATATCCCACATCATATTTCAATAACTTATAATAAAACTGTCCATGCTCATAAAGCCCACCTGTCTGATAGTAGGTTTCAGCAACAGAAGGCTGAGGCTGGGCAGCGGCAGCTACAGCAGCAGCAGTTGCTGTTGGCTGTTGGTAGTACTGCTTACTATCATAAGCTACAGCAGGGGCCGTGGATCTTACATATGAATATGAGTCCTAAGAGAAGAAATGAAAAACAAAAACAAAAGCCTTAAGTGGCAGGAAAAAAAAATCCTTACTGTGTAAAAATATAACAAAGAAAAATAAAAGAGTTAGTTACAGGCCTAGACATACAGTTTTAATACAACTATCAATAAATGATTAGTTTATAATAAGGAAACAGAATATTAACAATAAATATAAAAACAGTAATACAATCAAGTTCCAATACAAATACAACTAATTTTTAACTTTTTAAAATAAAATCAAAAGCACTTCAAGCAGTATGCTTTACTTCAAAGAGAAAATTTAAAAACATTCAAATATATTACTTAAACAAGTAACCCAATTTCCTCAAAAACAAACAGGGCTGGAGAGATGGCTCAGCCGTTAAAGGTTAGGCTCACAACCAAAAATATAAGAGTTCGGTTCCCAAAAACAAACAAACAAACAAACAAACAAAAAAGCTGACTGTAATTTTGCCTTTAAAGATGAATCCTATAGTATTAGAGAAAGAATTTCCATGGGACTAAGGTGATACAGCATGAAAGTATAAGCAAGAGGACCAACAACTTTGATTACTTTCAAGAAGAAAACATGTAATATTTATTCAATGTAGCTTACAACCCTAAGCTTCAAACTACCCTGTTCTAAATGGACAAGTAATGCCCACTTGTATATACAAAGGGCATCTTCCTATGTAATTTCTTTTCTCCATAAACTTAGGGTAAAATGAAAGCATTTAAACAATGATTGTGTAAATGTTTAAAAAAAAACACATATGTGTAGTAGGTTAAAACTAGCAAATAGGAATTAATATAAAATCCGCTGCAAAAAACCTGAATGCTTGGATCATACCCTTAAACATCCAGGAATCATTCATTTTTCTCTATCACTTTAGAAATACTTTAGACCTTCCATTATACCTGAAGCCATTAAATCTATACATTGAGGCTACTGAAGCTAGTTGCTTTCTTACCTGGTAGTTTTGTGTAGTAGCTGGGGGCGGTGGTGGTGGTGCTTCTTGTTGCCTCTGGGTGTAACCATAGTCTGTTGCTGTGTGTGCAGTGGGGTAGCCTCCATAAGCAGCAGCTGTTGCAGCTGCTGCAACAGCTACTGGAGCGGGCCTGGCAACTGCAACTGTGGCGGCTGCTGGTGCGTAAGCAGCAGTAACTGTGTGAGCAGCTACTGGAGCCTGATGGACAGTGTAGCTAGCAACTGTAGTTGGATGAGAATAGGCTACACCCGAAGCTGGCTGCTGGCTATATTGTAAAGTAGAAGAATACAATAATTTAATTTTAAAATCAAGCAGTTAGTCATCTTAAAATCATTTATCAACTTAAAAACACAGGAAGTATGATTTAATTTTGAAAATCAAGGAATCATCTTAAAATTACCAATTAAAAGCCTATTTTTCAAGTAATGGAATTACTGACTACAGAAGGCCAAGTATTTGAATTCAACACTTACTTGCTACTAAATACTGCTATTGGTTACTGTTTTTTAAAACATAAATTTCCTTTCAATTACAATACTTTATATATTTACATATATTATGTGAAGATCATGAATCACATGGCCAAGCCAAGAGCAACAGAGATATGAAACATCAGGAAAGAAAAATTTGAACCAAATTAGAAATTTTAAAAAGCATTTGTATATGTAGTTCTTTTATTCTATATAATTTAAAATCTCAACAAAAGACCTTATACAACTTACAGTGAAACATATGATTAAATTTTCATCTTACAAGTAGCATTTCATTAAATAAGTCATTTTAGAAATTTAATAGGGGTTGTTATAAAAGGCCCTAAGGAAGATGCTTTGCAATCATTCCCATATTTAAGCCTCAAAAGGCAAAAGCATTTTCCAAAAATAGTAACCAAATGAATCCATCTAAAATTCTTATAGAAATGTTACTTTAACTTCTAAAATAAGAATCTATGTCACATAAAACTCAAGTCATACAGATGCTATCACAGCCAGCACAGTTGTCATAAAAGGTTCACTTGCTAGGCTTTACTTACTACCAAGGTACACACACCTTCTCCTAAGCAGAGACACCCAATAGCTGAAAGGTTTTGGCTGACAAGGTTTAGTATGAGCCAACAGTTAAGAATAGCTGGGGGTGGCGGGAGGGGGAGTGAGCTGCTGATAGAACTAACAAATTACAAGTATGTGATTTGTGGGTTATAAGGTACAATGTATTCTGTATTGATATGCATGGCAGCATAGGAAGGCTGTATAGAATTAATATTTTTGGCCACCAAATTTAACCTGCATTATGGAAAACACCAATCAACTAAAATTTGACCAAAAGGAATCAATAATGAAACTTACAGATAAGGATTTTATTTCATATAAAAATGGAAGATTCTAGAAAAGGTGATAGCTGCCTTCTAAAAGAAGACACTTACTCCATGCTGCTCCAGAGAACAGAACTAGAACCAACAGATGGAAGTTACAGGGTGCCAGATTTCAGTCCAATATGAAAAAGAAAACAAAAAACAAAAAACAGAAACAAAAAACTTAAATCCAAAGAAACAATTTCTACTTGGCCGAGTTCCCATATTTTAACATAAAACTAGCCAATACTTTCTTCATAAATGACAACTACAGAATAAGAAAGATAAGCTCACAATGGGAAATCTGCCTAAGTAACACTTCATTTATTATGGATAATATGGCATTAAAATTTTTTTATTCATTTATTTACTATTTTGCAGTGATGGAAATTAAAATTAGTACTTAACACATGCTAGATAAAGGCTCTACTAATGAGCTATGTTCCTAGCCTTACTTAACATTCTTAAAGAAACAAAACAAAAAGCTAGTGTGTACATGTGAGACGTGTGGGTATGGAGGTCAGAGGAAATTCTGTGGAGCTGGTTCTCTCTACCTTTATCACCTACACTTTTATCTTCTCAATTGCCCACAACTGGACATTCCTGAGAGAACAGACTCCCATAAGCTGTGATTTGACACACATATGCATACTGTTGCACACATGCTACTCCCCCTCCCCCCAAAGTAATAAAGGAGAGAGAGAGAGAGAGAGAGAGAGAGAGAGTGTGTGTGTGTAGGGAAAGAGGGGGGGAATGTAGTTTAGTTGGTACAGTGCTTGTCTACCTAATGTACTGAAAATTGGGGGTTCAAAAATATTCAAATCCCGTAAAACCGGTGTGGTGACACACAATTGTAAGCCAAATACTTGGGAATTGGAAAGCAGGAATCAAATATTCAAGGTCATCCTTGATTACATGAAATCTAGTCCCAAACACTAAAATAAAAACACACCAGGTCTATGAAATTTGTATTAAACATTTAGTTAGCTAGATTTGATTTCACATATACAGACCACATTGTCTAAGAAGGAATTTTATTAGGTTAAAATTCATATATAGTCTTGCCGGGCGGTGGAGCGCATGCCTTTAATCCCAGCACTCGGGAGGCAAAGGCAGGCGGATCTCTGTGAGTTTGAGGCCTGGCTGGACTGACAGCCTCCAAAACAATACAGAGAAACCCTGTCTCGTAAAAACCAAAAGCCAAAAAAAAAAAAAGAAAAGAAAAGAAAAGAAAAAAATTCATATATAGTCTTATATTCCTATATAATCTCCCTTTGATATATGTAGAAGACTGGCTCCAGGTCAAAATAAAATAAATAATAAGAAATAACAAAATCCAGTAACGCTCAATTCCTTGCTTAAAAGGGCACAGGAGCTCAGTGGTAGAGATTCTTGCCTGGCACATGCAAAGGCCTTGGGTGGAATCCTTGCCAAAACTAAACTTGTCAAGTTCCTAAACTGGCACAGTATTTGCATTCAATTTAAACACATCACACTCTATACTGTAAATTTTATGTCCATATTATTTATATTAGTATAATGAAAATGCCATGTGAATAACTAGTTTAGGAAATAATGGATGCTCATTAGTACAGGTACAATTATCCATTCTTTATCTGTGATGCAGAGCCTACACATACACAGTCAACTTTGTTTCCATTAATCACATCACTCCTTTTTCAGTACATGCCCACATTTCTTGGCCCCAAAAGATGTTCTCTAAGACAAAAAGTAGGTTTGAATGAAGTGGAAACAAGTCAGCTAGGTAGGCAATTTGACTTACACTGCCTGATCCTAAGCCTTAAAAACGCATATGACTCAGGGAGGAAGATCATAGGCTTTCATTATGCCTCCTGTCTCAGTGAAATTATCCACACTATTTCTGTCACTCTTTCAAAGTGTTTCAGTGTGAACAATAAATTGCAAACATTCCCAAGTACCTTATAAAAATGATACCAGGGAGGTAAGCAATTGCACACACACAATTCATACATATATCTTCCCCCTTCCTTCCTCCCTCCCTCCTTCATTCCTTCCTTGGGCTTCCTAACCCAGTTTCACAGCCAGGTACCTATTCTCATCATCTGGACTGGAACCTTAACTTCTTTTTGTTGCTGGCCTTAAACTTACTAAGTAGCTAAGATGACCTTGAGTCCCTCACTCTCCTGCTTCAGTCTTTAGAATGCAGGATTAGAAGTTTCCATCATCACAACTAGTTCATATGTGCTGCAGAATCCAACTCAAGTGCTCCCCACAGTGCAAGCACTGTATCAACTGAGCTACATCTACCAATCCCTGGAACCATAACTTCTACCAAAGTCCCAATTCCTAGGGTAGCTGAACTGATTTTCATTCTAACTAAAGACTGCCTATTGCATTACTTTAAAGCCATTCAGAAAAAATTTCAATTCCAAACATGCCCCCCCCCCCGGATGCTATGGTACAGACGACCAAGCTAGTTTATACTAATCCAATCAAATGCACAGGGGCCAATAAATTTACCTTAAAAATTCAGGTCAAAGGCCAGGAGTGAAGCCTAGTGTGAGAGGCCCTGAATTTGATTCCTAGCATCCAGGATTTGATTGCAGGAAGGATAGTTTAAGGCAATACCAAGTTCAAAACATCAAGTTAAAATAAAGGATAACTGCCTATTTTATAACAGTAAAATAAAAGGTGTCCTCTTCCTGCATACAATGTGAAATTTAACTGACTTCAATCTGTAAAAACAAGAGCTTTTGAGTAATCTTTTTATGAAAAACAAGTAGAATCTAGTCAGCTTTAAATAGAAAGAAACTAAGTAGAAAATCAAGAAACATGAACTGGGTATGGTAGGATCATGCCTTTAATCCCAACCCACAGGAGGCAGTCAGCAGCAAGCTCATCTCTGTGAGTTCAAGACCAGTCTTGTCTACATAGAAAGTCCCCGCACACTTATACTGCCTGATCCTAAACCTTAAAAAATGCATGACTCAGGGAGGAAGATCATAGGCTTTCGTTTATGCCTGTCTCAGTGAAATTATTCATATTATTTGTCACTCTTTCAAAGTGTTTCAGTGTGAACAATAAATTACAAACATTCCCAGGTACCTTATCAAAATGATACCAGGGCGGTAAGCAATTGCACTCTGAACTACACAGAGACCTTGTCTCAACACTCCCCAAACAAGCAAACCAATCCTCCAAACATTAATAACAGTATGTGTACTAAAGTTTAATAAAAAGGGCTGGAGAGATGGCTCAGCAGTGAAGAGAGTACTTGTTACTCTTCCAGAGGATCTGATTTTGATTTCCAATATCTACATGGTGGCTTGCAATTATCTGTAACTCAGGGGATCTGATGCCTTCTTCTGGCCTTGGAGGGTGCCAGGCATATAAGTGGTATACAGATATAATGCTGTTAGAATGGTGCCATAAACAATTAATGGATAAGGTCTGTGTTGACCCTTCAACCTTTACTACTTCTTAATCATTTCCTTCTTTCTTCTTTCCTTCCTTTCTTTTGATTTTTCAAGACACGGTTTCTCTGTTGCTTTGGAGGCTGTCCTGAAACTAGCTCTTGTAGACCAGGCTGGTCTTGAACTCACAGAGATCTGCCTGCCTCTGCCTCCCAAGGGCTGGGATTACCGCCCGGCCTTAATAATTTCTTACAAGATGTTCTAACACTTAGGATAATCCTTGTTTCACTACAATCATTAAGATCCCTTAATCAAGTTGCCTTTAAAAACTGAGATTTTCGACAAGCATTGGTGATGCACACCTTTAATCCCAGCACTTGGGAGGCAGAGGCAAGCAGATCCCTGTGAGTTTGAGGCCAGTCTGGTCTACTGAGCAAGTTCCAGGACAGGCTCCAAAGCAATACAGAAACACCTTGTCTCCAACCAACCAACCAACCAACCAACCAACCAACCAACCAACCAACCAGGGATTTTCAGAAATCTCAAGTCTGGAATTATATTAAAATATGCTAATTTAATATTTTAAAAAGCCGTTAATATAACCTCTTTTTAGGACTATAGTTTTGCTCTTTTGCCTTAATGTGTCTTGCAGATTTCATTGCTTTTATTTCTATTCAACTGGTTTAGGGCTGTATATAAACATGGGCAGTGCTGGGGATATGGTTTAGTTGTAGAACACTGACTTAAATAAACAGGAGCTATTTGAAATTTAGTAACTAATTCCTGCAACAGGAATACTAATTTGTTTTACTGAAACAGGCTCTCCCTTTGTAGAACTGGTTTGCCTTGAATTTTCTAAGGCTAGGTAAAGTACTGGGATCCCAAGTGTACATCAACCACTACCGTATCTAACTCATGAAAGTTATTTTTTGTATGATTTAGTTACAGAAAATTTACTCAACTTTTACTGGTTTTCATTTTTGTGTGATGAACCCAATAATCATATTGTCTGTAAGTAAGAATTTTTCTTCATTCCCTACTGAATTGAAATTGAGACCTACCATTGATACCAACACATATTTTATAGTTAGCATATGGCAGACATAAATTCTGAGTTCTTTAAAAATGTATGAAATCCTATAGCATCAGGAAGGCTCTAGGCTAGGAAATATTTTATTAAATTTTCACCTTGAGAAAGGTGGGTGAAGAGAAGTTAGTGACTTGGCCAATAGACTAAAAAAATGGAGCTAAGGCCAGGCAATGGTGGCACACACCTTTAATGCCAGCACTTGGGAGGCAGAGGCAGGCGGATCCCTGTGAGTTTGAGGCCACCCGGTCTGAGGGAGTTCCAGGGCAGGCTCCAAAGCTACTGAGAAACCCTGTCTCGAAAAACAAAATGAAACCAAAATATTTAGCTGGGTAGTGGTGGCTCAAGCCTTTAATACCAGCACTAGGGAGTTTGAGCCAGCCAAGTCTACAGAGCAAGTTCTAGGACAATGAAGGCTACACCAAGAAATAAAAAGAAAAGAAATGGAGCTGAGAGTCAAACGTAAGGTTAACTAGTTCCCAATTTAAATCTTTCTGAGGCAGTGAACCTCCATAAAGGCAATCTAAAGCAAACCTACCCATTCACCTCAACATTCTATACAGGGTTATTTTGGTTCATTCTATAATCCACCAACCTCCTTTATAGTAGTACTAGGGATTAAATTCTAGGCTTTGGACACACTATGCAAAAAAACAGTAACAAAAAACAAGACAAAACAAAACCTTACCAAGTTATACTTCAGTATTTTCAACCTACTCTCTAGGCTACTAGTAAAACAAAGGAAATACCAGAAGTCTATAGAACTATCCTTTTTGGGGGGGGTTGCATCATTATTTCATAATTTAATATATGTATCCTAAGGTCTCTAATTCAACAATGTAAGAACTAAAAATCCATAGAAGTTGAAAAGAAAATTAACAGCCAGTAAAATTTCATCTTCATGACAGTTTTCAAAACCTGTTCACCTGGTCGTTCTGTCTTTCCCTTTACACATTAGCAATTAGTCTTACACCCTACTAGTGTTATTTTTAAGACAATATTATTAATTCTACATTCAAATAGAAAGTATAAAAGAAAATAAAAAACCTAAACTCACTGGCTAATCAGCCCATTCAAGGTGATCATTTCATTTGCCTGCCCAAATTATTTTAGTAATAAGACACTTTTCATTTATATACACATATGCAAAAGAAATCTCAAAATCATTAGATAAGATGCCTTCTTTTGTCTAGAAGATTCTTAATGTTCACCAAGTAGGCATGGTAACACATGGCTAGAATGTTATTATGAATGAAAGCTAAAGCAGTAGGTCTGTTAAGAATCTAATAAAGGGAGTGACTATTTTGCACGTTTATGCAACCTTTACATTCTCTGGATTCAAAAAATATTGGTAAGAATGGTAAAAATATTGCCAAATCGTTATTTTAAACAGCCAACTTTATTGAAGGTAGAGGAACATTCAGACATCAATAATACTGAAAGTTACATGCAGGGAAATAAAACCAGTTTAAGTAATCCAGAGAATAGACAAGCACCTTGACCAAATATGAAATGGCAAGAAATGCTCAAGGTCTTTCTTTCTCAAGAGTAAGTGTAGAGAAAATAGCTGCTTAAAATACTAAAAGAAATGACCGAGTGTTGGTGGCACTTGCCTTTAATGCCAGCACTCAGGAGGCAGAGGCAGGCAGATCTCTGAGTTTAAGGCCATCCTGGTCTACAAAGCAATACAGAGAAACCCTGTCTTGAAAACCAAAAGGAAAACTTATTAAAAGAAATCATTATTTTCCTGCTCACTGGAGAACAGAAATTATGATAATTTCATTATGTATTTACATATGCCATAACCCTCTAAAAACTTTACTGCTGGGAGTGGTGGTACATGACTTTAATTCCAGCACTACGGAGGCAGAGGCAGGGCTAGCCAGGTCTGCAGTGAGTTCCAGAACAGCCAGGACTATGCACAGGAAAACCCTGTCTTAAGCACCACACCAACCCAAAAAAAAAGAGGGTGAAAGATTTCTGTTAGGAAAACATTAGGAAGCCCCCCCAACTCCACTCCCTATTAAGGATTATCTTAGGGCCATCAAGACAGCTCATCAGATAAAAGCACTTGTCTTTTTTTTTTTTTGGTTGTGAGCCTAGCCTTTAACGGCTGAGCTATCCCTCCAGCCCTTGTCTTTTTTTTTAAAGACTTATTATGTACAGTGTTCTGCCTACAAATGTCAGCTTGCCAGAAGAGGGCACCAGATCTCACTATAGATGGTTGTAAGCCACTATGTGGTTGCTGGGAATTGAACTCAGGACCTCTGGAAGAGCAAGCTCTTAACCTCCGAGTCATCTCTCCAGCCCCAAAGCACTAGTCTTACAAGCCCGATAATCTAAGTTTGGTGCCCAAAATACATGATGGAGTGATAGAATTTACTACTGAAAGTTGAACTCTCATTTCTACACACTTAACTGGACATGCACATACCCCCACACAATAGTAAAAAGCAAATGAAAAAGAATTAGGTTAGCTGGATAAGGTGAGTTTGGTTTCTAACAGAAGTACACTGCAGGTTATAAGGCAGGAGAATCAGAAGTTTAAGGCTAACTTTGGCTATATAGTGGGCTCAAGCTTGAGGTATGTGAGACCCTGCCTCAAAAAATAAGAGAATCAACTTGGCATGGTAGCAGTGCCTATAATCCCAATACTTGGAAGGTGGAACCAAGAAGACCTAGAGTTCAAGGTTGAGTTTGAGGATAACATGGTCTACATGATACATATGTATATATATTTAAGAGTGTGGTATTCCCTAAAACAGTAGTTCTCCCTAAGGCTTTTCTTTTTAAAGAAGTTTTTGTTTGCTTGCTTGCTTTTGGAGATAGCTTTTCTCTGTGTAGTGTGTCCTTCCCACCCCCCCAGAACTCATGTAGACCAGGCCGATCTGAAACTCAGAGATCCACCTGCCTCTGCCTCCCAAGTGTTGGGAATAAAGGTGTGCTCTACCACACCCCTGCTTACTTTTTTTTTTAAAGAACAATTTATTTTTATTTTATGTGCATTGTATGTTTTGCATGCATGTATGTTTGTGCGAGGGGATCAGATCTCCTTGAATTGTAGTTACAGACAGTTGTGAGCTATCATGTAGGTACTGGAAACTGATCCTGGGTCCTCTGGAAGAACAGACACTGCTCTTAACTATGGAGCCATCGAATTAGGTTGTGGAGGCTCATGCCTTTAACCGAGTTTGAGACTCCAGACCAGTCTGGTCTACAAAAGCTAGTTCCAGGACAGCCTCCAAAGCTACACCGAGAAACCCTGTCTGGAAAAACAAAAAAAACCTAAAAAAACTATGGAGCCATTGCTCCAGCCCCCCCCCCCCCCTTAAGTTTTGTGTGTCTAACAGTAGGCCTTTTCAAACACAATTCTCCAACTAAGCTCACTTTCTGCCATGAAGCCATCTTGGTTATTTTCCATGAGAGAATCTGCTTTGTCTTGTGCCTCCGCCCATAAATTAAACATCTTATCAGAAATATATAAACACATACAAGTTCCCAATTTTTTCTAATAGGAAGCAATTCTTCCAAAGACAAATGGCATTGTTAGGTTTACTTGTCCTTAAAAAAATACACAAAACAAGAAGAAAAATAGAAAGTGGGACTTTGCAGCACAAAGACTGAATAAATGCTCAACACAGAAATGTTTAATATGAATTATCACAAATGACAACAATCTAAAAGCTCTTTGAAACTTATATAATCCCTACAATACATCAAACTAACTCTTTAGTATATCATTACAAATATCAAATCTAGGGCTGGGGATGTAGTTTCCTGGTAGAACAAACTTCCAGAGAACATGAAAGACACAAGGTTCCATTTCCAGCATGGAGAAAAGGTGAATTTAAAGTAAATTTAGTCAAATATATTGTAGAGTGCTGTGACTAAGAAAGCTAAGAACCAGAATCAAATTGAGTTTTTTCCTTTTCACTCTGAGTTATCTATGGTCAATGACAACAAAACAATTCATCCATACATAAGACTTAAAAGAGACTTCCCTAAGTTTGAGATCTTTCAAATTAAGAAACATATACATATACATGCAAACTAAAACCTTTCCACTTCTTTAAGTTCCATTATAACTATGTCTAGCCAGAATTAACAACATCCCTAGTGCTAATACTCATCTTCCTCAAAACTTTAGCATTACTGGACACGAATTCTTGTTTTTTAAATGCCAGTAACTTTCATAAATGCCTATGTAAAAGGACAGAGCTATGGCTATTACTTTTGGTAATGTATGTATAGTTAACATCAAGACTAGCCTGTTCTCTTAATACATTATCAATTAATTCAGTAAGCTGGATGATCATTTTACTCAAGCTGCATTTCAATATTCTAACAATACTGACTAGATTCAATTTTTTTGAAAAAAATCTATAGGCCTGCACTTTTTTAAAAAACCGTAAAAACTGCATCAAAACTACCAATTTTCAGTAAGTAAACAATTAATAACATATCTGTCATTTAATGGATACTAAGAAAACAGAAAAATACTGTATCAAATGGACAAATTTTTTATAAACACATCTTCTAGAACACATCGTACTTGCTAGCAGATTTATGACCATAGATGTAATCAGCTTTTTCATTTTCCCAAAAAATAGTTTAGTTTGATTATGTTCTCTTCATTCACAAAAGATTTTGAGACTGTTTAATATAAAAACTTGTAAAACAAACGACATGTTAATGTCTGAAATGTCCCAAGACTTTGCTCTAACAATACAATTTCAGCTCTTTTTCTCAACAGAGGTTTCAAGAAAAGAGACTTGTAAAAGGCCACGAAGTTAGGCTTGTAACAATCAGTAAAATACCAATGTCAGAAATTATAACCTCTTTAAAAAAGGGCACTGTGTTTATTTTGATTGGCAGAGATTTTCTTTTCCAGTAATATATAAAATAGTACCTCTTGCAGTAAATTTATCTTAGTAGTTCATAAAATCAGGTAAATTTTTTCTTCTTCAGAACGTTCATCTCATAAACATTACCCAGTACCCCATTTTACAGGTAAGGCAGTTGGAAACTCAAAAATACATGTTCCAAATGTCACAAAAATCAAGAAGATATTGTTAGTCAAATTTCTGTTTTCAAATGTGCTCTTTTAAATACACAACTCGCCTGAGGTAAATAAGGTGGGAAAAAAAAAACCCAAAGCACCTGAGTTTAGACGTAATGAACCTAATGTGCAAAAGATACTCGATGTAATACATACACAGACAATACTCAAGAGCTGTGTGCTTATGGCGTCAACCAAGAGACTGTCTTACTTTGATTCATAAATAGTACAACAAACACAGCGTCTTGTCTTTGCTTTTGCGGTAAGATGTACAAAGAATTACTGCTACTTTAGCAGTGACAGCTATCTGAAGGTAGAGGTTTCATTCCGCGCATCACAATGACTCAGTATAAAGTCACTGGCATTTTCTTTTTCCCAAGGGCGGGGGAGAGACCCCAAAGGAGAATCACCGATCCACCTGGAACCGTGCTCAATGGTTAAATAGGCTATGCACTAGAAACTTCGCACATCTTTCCCCGGCTCACAGCTAAACAATTCACAGGTGGTTGGCGTATTAACATTCTCTCGGTGCAAGAAAACCAAAAGGAATGGGGATGGATGGATGGATGGATGGATGGATGGATGGATGGATGGATGGATGGATGGATGGATGGGTGGGTGGGTGGGTGGGTGGGTGGGTGGGTGGGTGGGTGGATGCAGGGACGCCAGCAAACGGGCAGTTACTTTGAGGGACTAGCGGGGGAAACGGGCCGGGGACGCAGGACCTAGGAGAAGGTGCCGACAAAGACTCGTAATCTGGTCTCCGTGGGCGTCGCGGTAGAGGCCGCAGCGCCTGAGACTCGGCCCTCGGCCCCTCCGCTCGCTCTCTCCATCGCCCGAGCCAGAGGAAGATAAGAGGTGGGGGCTGGCAGGGCGGAGGCGAGGACGACGAGGGGGCCGGCGGCGGGCAGCTCGGCTCCGCTCCAAGGCCGCGGGAGGCCATTTTACCTCGGGGCCGTCCGAGGCCCCGGCGGCCCTCCACGTCCCCAACCCTCGCCAGTCTCTCCCCCCCCCCGCCCCCGCCGCCCCGCGGGGGGTCCGCTCCCCAGGCCCGGCGGGGTGGAACAGGGCTGGCAAGGGCCGGGGTGGGGAGGGTGCGGGGCCCGGCCGCACCCGCCGCGGGCTCGGGGCGGGGGCGGCCGCGGGCCGCGGTGTCGGCGGGAGAGGGGCCGCGGGGCGCGAAGGGAGAGGCCGGGGAGAGGGCGGGGAGCCGTTACCTATACTGGGCCGCAGCCGCCGCCGCCGCCGCCCCGCTGTGGGTGAATCCAAAGTAGTTGCCGGTCGCCATTTTGGCATCTTCCCCCAGCCGGCTGGGCACTGCGGCGGGCACGGAGAGTCGGGTCCCATGGCGGGAGGGCAGCCGCGAAGGGGTCGGGGCGCCGAGGAAGGGCAGGGGAGAGAAAGAGGGCCGTGAGAAGCCGCCCTGGCCGGCCAGGCCGCGGCCGCACCGCCGTCCACCTCCCTCCCCGCACTCCCGCACTCACTCGCACGCCCGGGTGGCGGCCGCCGCCTCCTCCCCAGAGCTGGCCCCAACCCCCGCGCCTACCCGCCGCCCGGGGCTGGGGAAGGGCAGGGCAGAGGCCTCCACGGGCCACATTAGACTCACCATAGGTGAAAGAAACTACAGGGCATATGGGAATCATGGGCTCGGGCTGCTGCTGCTGAACTCTGAACTCTCACCCGCAGCCTCCCTCAGCCCCACTCCTCCTCAGCGGAGAACAGACCGCCGCCTCCGGCCGCACTGCGCAGGCGCGCTGGTGCGCTGCATCCTGGGAAATGTAGTCCTCACGGCCCGCGCCAACCCACCCCCCCCACCTTCCCTGCCCGCCCCCCCTCCCCGGGTGCTGGCGCAGGGCCCCCCCTGAGGAGAGCCGATTTCTGGGGTGTCGGTGTGGGGTTCCCTCGCGGGACCACCGGCCCGGCCTTCTCCCAAGTGGTGTTGACCCGCGTCCGCTGCAGGGCGGCTACCAGGCGGAGGAGGAGCGCCTCGCCCGGCCGCGGGGGAGTCGGGGAACGTGACCAGAGAGAGTGACGTCTGTTGGCCTTTTCGCCGCCTCACTTTTTCACCCGTTTCCGTTACTTTTGCGTCTGCGTTTGTTCTCTGTGTCTCAACCCTCCTCTAATTTCCATTAGATCTTGAACTGGTCTAATTCCTGTTGCTTGTCACTAGCCTCTGAAAAGGGGAGGAGGAAAGAGGAGAGAAAAAGCAAAGGAAGTGCTGCCCAGAAGCTGCCTGCCACAGGAGTCACGCATCTTGCCAAGCCCTCCGCCCCACCTCACATGCTCCTTCAGATTTGCAGGGTCCTGTAGCTCCCCCCCCCCCCAGGTGTTCAGCGTTGTAGATGCTAGTGAACAAAACAAAATCCCGGTTCACGTGCAAATCTTATTCTGGGAAGGTTTAAGAAAGACTAGATCCGAAACATGGACAAAGTAGTGGGTGGTGGTTGGAGCTTTAAGAAAACGAGGCGATGGAGATAGCAGTGCAGTTAGGGCAGGGCGACCACTGGAATAGAGACCTGACAGAATGGAGAGAACCACCCAGGTGGATACCTGGAGGAAGGACAGTGGAGGAAAAATCAAGAGAATCAAGGAGGTCATTTTGGTTAGAACTGAAGAAAGGACCACTTCATAGGTTTTGTGAGAGTGCCAGATGGATATGCTGGGCGTGGTGGGTGTCTGTAATCCCAGCATTCGGGAGGCTGAGGCAGGAGGATCGCTGAGTTCTACGCCTACACTTTGAGAGACTACACTATAGAGAGAGACATTGTCTCAAGAAGAAAATACCCACTCACCCACCCACACATCCAGTCCTTCCTTCCCACCTGTGCTGCCAAGAGTGCCAGATTTCTCTGGGTAAGGACCAGTACTTTCTAAACAGCGCTTTACTGCAGACAAGTCTTCCTGGCTGCTTTACTGTTATCTCTTTATTTTCACAGGTCATTTTCTGTCACCGCCCCCCTCCCCCACCCTTTCCTCCTCTCCTGTTGGAGCTCAAGCAAAGCACAGGCAGACACTCAGACACCTGAGCTACCTCTCTCTCTCTCTCTCTCTCTCTCCTTACAGTTCTATTTATTTATATTATTCTTGAGGCAGGGTCTTGATGGCCTCTTCCATGACCTGTCACTCGCTCTACTGCATCTGCTGGCTTCCATTTCCCAGTAATTCTTCACCAGTCACTGGAGTGCTGGCTTGAGGAGTAGGTGCCACCTTATTGTGCTCAGTCCTCTCCTGGACTGTTTTTGCTGTCAGCTTGCCTTTTCCCTGCCTCCACCAAGGCATAAGAACTCCACCTCGCCGCTGCCTCCTTCCCTTCTCCGGTACCCTCCACCAGCCGCCTGCTGTTATCTCTTCATAGAGTCAGATGTGAACCTTAAAATATTCAGTGAATCAGAACGCACCCATGAAATTCTACCTTTCTTTCAAAGCAGAAACAATGCCTCCATTCTTATTTGTGCCAACCCCTACACCTCCTACCAAAGCACAGGTTCTCAGAACCTGTCTGATTTGTCCTTTTACTTGTTTCAAAAGAGAAAATGTAGAGCATTTGGGAAAAATCACTGTCATTGTTTTTGAGAACACCGATGTTTTCTTAGTTGTGTTGCTAGGGGAAAAAATCTACTCATAGGGGTATTAGAACTGCATTTAAAAAGCGACTTGCCTTGAACTTTGCAGAACAATTGAGCTGCCAGACAGACTGCAGCTGCTTTCATAAACCTCACTACTATTAAGCTATTTGCACGAAACTGAAGGAGAAAAGTCAAGTGATAATTGCTGAGATTCTGTTGAGGCTGGTTTTCTGTTTGGCTGCTTGGCAGGTCTTGAGGGGATGGATGGAGTGTGTTGAGAGCACTGAACTGGAAAGTAAAAGATGGCTTTGTTTTTTATCGTGCTTGTCCTTAGGGGTGTGGCAGTGTGAACATTGTTTGCAACAGTGCTGTTGTCAGAGACAAAGTCTACAAGAAGTACATTAGGTTGCCCTCATCTTGATCTTGTTTAGGGAAGATGTTTTGGAAAGGACAGGGATAAAAAAGACTTGGATCTTATTTGGGGGGCAACTAGCAGTGGAGTGTTGTCCCAATTAGATGTTATTTAACATTTTGGGATCTCTTTTTTATATTTTATTTTTAAATTTAAATTAGAAAATTAGAAACAAGGCTGCTTCACATGTCAGTTCAAGGTCCCTCTCCCTTTCCGTTCCCTCCTCCCTTTCCTTCCCACCAATCCCCCCATTATCCCCTCATTTCCCCAGGGAGGGTGAGGCCCTCCATGGGGGTGTCCATAGTCTGTCGTTTCATCCAGGGCAGAGCCTAGACCCTCCCCCAAAAATCCAGGGTGGGAGTGCATCTCTCATTGTTGGATGGGATCTCTTCAGATAGGAATAAGGATAGTATCCTCTTCAGGGGCTAATGAGATGGTAAGTAGATAAAGGTGCTTGCCTCTAAGCCTGATGACCCCAGCAGGTACAAATTGTCTCTGATATCCACACAATTGCCCATCATGTACACAGACATACACCAAATAATAATACAAAGTGTTCTTCATAGACCTGTGGTAGGGGTTAAATGGGGCATGTAACCTTCTTATAAAAAAAAAAGGCTGAGCCCCTGAGAGATGGCTCAACAGGGGTGCGGTGCTGGCTATGCAAGCATAGATGCTCAAGGTTGTCCTCTATCCTCTACCTATGTCCATGGCAGATGCACCAACATGATGCTTGTGTAAAACACACACACACACAGACACACACACACACACCTCAAACAAGGCCAGATGTTCTTTTTAAAATCAACCTTCTAGAAAGTAAATACCCCATGAAGAATATTCACCTACAATCAAAGAGCCCTATGGCTCAAAGCTAGAGGAGTATGTCTCAGATTACCCAGCCAGGCAACATGGCAGCATACAATCTCCTGGGCCAACAACAGAAAACAGGACTTGACTGGAGCTGGGCATGTAACTGAGTTGGTAGAGTGCTTGTCTAAGCTAGCATGAAAGAAGCCCTTTACCACACGACTACTGAGCACAATGGACTATCCCTACATGTAATCTCAGTCCTGGAAAGATAGAAGCAGCAGGATCATAAGTTCATGGCCTTCCTTGGGTACACAGGAAGTTTGAGGCTTAAACCTCAGGTATGTGAGATCCTGCTTCCAAGCAAAACAACATCAGCAGCAAACAAACAAACAAGCTGGAGAGATGGCTCAGTCCATGACATGCAAGCACGAGGACCAGAGTTTGGACCCCCAGTGCCCCTGTGAAAGCTTGGTGCAGTGGATGTAGCACGTATCTGCAGCCTCAGTGGAGAAAGGGAGACCGGTGGAAGCGTAGGCAAGACAGGAAGGCCTCTCTGCCTAAGGGGAACTGTAGTTTCAGTAAAAGCCTTGTCTCGAGCACACACACACATAAATACACAAAGAAATGCTTCACTGATCACTCTACGCCATATCCTCTTCATTCACAACTTTGACGGTGCTCTGCACCCCACCATAGGACATTTCACATTCTCCTTGCATAGAATTCTTGTTTCTGCCTAGTTAATCCTCTTGTGTGGAGGACTAAACTCAACCCAGTCAGTCCCTTCTATATCCCTCCATGTTGTCCCCGCTATGACCTCTTCAATTGATCAGATTTTTTTTTGCTTTTGTTTTTTAAGACAGGTTTTCTCTGTATAACTTTGGAGTCTGTTCTAGCACTCGCTCTGTAGATCAGGCTAGCCTCAAACTTACAGAGATTTACCTGCCTCTGCCTCCTGAATGCTGGGATCAAAGATGTGAACCACCACCATCCAACTGATCATTTGTTTTTGTTTTGGTTTTTTGTTTTGTTTTGTTTTTTGAGACAGGGTTTCTCTGTATTGTTTTGGAGGCTGTCCCGGAACTCGCTCTGTAGACCAGGCTGGCCTCGAACTCACAGAGATCTGCCTGCCTCTGCCTCCTGAGTGCTGGGACTAAAGGCGTGCGCCACCAACACCCAGCCGATCAGATTGTTTTTACGTTTGCAGAGCACAGGGCAAATTTGCTTAGTTCCTTTGTCACAGCTACAACCTCATACTTATTGTATGATGGTTTGATTGATGTGTATTACTCCTGTCACACTATGATGTTTCTGGGGGCAGAATGCTGATGTTGAATGCCTAGACAGGTAACCAGTAAGTACCCGAGGATGATCAAAGAAGAGGATGCAAAACTTAATCATTCTTTGATGATTCAGAATGCAGTTCTAGATTCCCATAGTTCCCGGGGGTTGTAATTATGAACCTCAATTAGCATCGGAAGACAAATTGGGAAATGTTAATTGGCAGTTCTGTTAGCCACAAGGTGGTGCTAGTCTGAGAAAGCCTGCCTTCAACTGCACCTTTGAGTCAAGGCCTGGTGTCTTGAAAGGCCTTGTTGATGAAAACAAGATACAATAGCCAGAAAGTAGGCCACCTTAACTGCTATCTGCCAAGAAGAATATATAGAGGTGTGCTGGTTGGCTTTTGTCAGTTTGACACAAACCTACACATGTTTGGGCAGAGGGAATCTTAGCTGAAAAAAAAAAAAACGCCTCCATAACATTGGCCTGTCGGCATGTCTGTGGGCATGTATGTAGGTATGTCTCGTCTTGATTAATGATGGATGTGGGATGGTCCCAGCTCTTCTGAGGGGTGCCATATGTCACTGGTGGTCCTGGGTATTTGCTGAGGAAGCCACAAGGAGCAAAGCCAGCGAGTTGTGTTTTCCCATTGTTTCTGTCTCCATTTCTGCCTCCATGTTCCTGCCTTAAATTATGCCCCAATTTACCTTAGTGATAGAGTGTTATCTGAGAGTTGTAGATGAAATAAACTTTTTCCTTCCCATGTTGCTTTGTGACATGGTGCTTAATCACATCAATAAAAACTCTTAACTATAGTAAATAAGGACAAATAGTGGTCTGCCTGTGCTAAAACATAGTGAGTGTTGGACCAGTTTGGGCTACAGAGTGAGACTCTGTCTCAACTTACCCTCTCAAAACAAGGGTGCATTTCACATACTGTAAGAATCCCTCCTTTGGTGGGGTGGGTTAGGGTTTGGTGGCACACGCCTTTGATCCCAGTACTTGGGAGGCAGAGGCAGGCAGATCTCTGTGAGTTTGAGGCCAGCTTGGTCTACAGAGTGAGTGCCAGGATAGGCTCTGAAGCGACACAGAGAAATGCTGTCTTAGAAAAAGAAGAAAAAAAAGAATCACTATTACTACTAACTACAGAATACTTTTTTTTTTTTTTTGGTTTTTCGAGACAGGGTTTCTCTGTATTGTTTTGGAGGCTGTCCTGGAACTCACTCTGTAGACCAGGCTGGCCTCGAACTCACAGAGATCCGCCTGCCTCTGCCTCCCGAGTGCTGGGATTAAAGGCGTGTGCCACCAACGCCCGGCACTACAGAATACTTCTGTTACTGTAGTAATAAGTTCTATGCCCACAAACAGCCATGTGTCTTCACTCTCTTTTAACCCCTAATAGCCACACAAATAATTGTTTTGGGTATCCTGTTGACTTTTCTTCAAGTACTAGGACTGAACCCAGAGCCTTGAATTCCAGCCTCCCTCCCTCACTTTGCTTTACTATGTAGCCTTACCTAGGCTGGTGCTTACAATGCAACACAGACTGGCAATAATCCTCCTGCTTCAGACTCCTGAGTTAGGGATAAACTGGCATATACCACCAGGCCTGCCCACGAAAACTCTCTCTCTATGGATTTGTATATTTTGGACATATGAGTGAACTTTAAGATTATTTGCCTCTTTGGTCTAGTTCTTTTCACATAGCGTAATATTTTCAAGTCTGTTTTTGAGAGAGTCTTGCTCTCTAGCCCAGGTTGGAGATTTTTCTTACTCTCTCAAGTTCTGGGACTGTGGTTGTGCGCTACAACACTTGGCTGACCCAGAAGTTCTTGGGAGGAACCTCTGGTTTCATTTTTGCTGATACATACCTAGGAGGAGAAAGTTGGTATGCCTTGTTGTTGAGGTGGGGTTTCATGATGTAGCCCAGGTTGGCCTCAAATGTACAATTCTACTACCTCTGATTCTTGAGTGCTGGAATTATAAGCCACCATGCCCTACAGTTTGTTTGTTTGTTTGTTGGTTTTTTGTTTTTGTTTTTGTTTTAATCTCCCTGCCAACTTCTTCCCTAGTTCATCTCTTGTCCAAGGCTACCCCAACAGTCTATTGATCTTTTCATAAGGATCAGATCGCCTAAACCCATGTTTATAGAGATATAAGGAATCTAAGATTTTTAAAAACAGCAATATGTGAACAGCAGTGTACATTATAATACATTATCTTAATTGATTCTTTATTAAAAAAAACTGTGGGCTAGGTAGAGACAGAATTTAAAGTAGGCTTACATATTGACTCCAGCATGACAGTCCTCTATGATATACTGTGTCCCTGAAACCCATCTGAGGAACATCTCACTACATGTTTGAAGTATGAAGGTATGCTTTTGATAGCAACTCAACACCGTTACATTTGTTCCCAGTTTTAGTGCCTGTGACTATTTCTCATTTATGGACTTCTAGAACATTCATTGTGGTGGTTTGAAAGAAAATGGTCTCCAAGGGAGTGACACTGTTAGGAGGTGTGGCCTTGCTGGAGTAGGTGTGATCTTGTTGGAGGAAGTGTGTCACTGTGAGGGTGGACTTTGAGTCCTCATATATGCTCAAGCCAAGTCCATTGAGACAGACCACTTCCTATTGCCTACCTATCAAGATGTAGGACTCTCAGCTCCAAAGATATATCCACCTACCCTCTATCATGTCACACCAATATGATAATGAACTAAATCTCTGAAAATGTAAGCCACCCAATTAAATGTTTTACCTTTATAGCTAGGCGATGGTGGCACATGCCTTTAATCCCATTGTGAGGCTGAGGCAGGCAGAACTCTATGAGTTCAAGACTTGCCTGGTCTACAAGAGCTAGTTCCAGGACAGGTTCTAAAGCTACATGGGGAAAACCTTGTCTCGAAAAACAAAAACAATAACAACAAAGTTTTTCCTTTATAAGAGTTGCTGTAGTCCTAGTGTCCCTTCTCACTAATAGAAACCTTGACTAAAACACTTGTCAAACTTGTTATTCCTAGTTTTCTATCTTTGTCATCTCAGGAAAGACCAGAGACTCCACAGGGTCAGGAACTGTGTCCTTATAAGAGTTGCTGTGGTCCTGGTGTCCCTTCTCAGTAATAGAAACCTTAACTAAAATACTTGTCAAACTTGTTATTCCTAATTTGGTATCTTTGTCATCTCAGGAAAGACCAGAGATTTCGTCAGGGTCAGGAACTGTGTCCAACCACTGAGTTTCTGATGCCTACAGCCATGTCTAGAATCAGTAAGCACTTAAATATTTGACAGCAATAGCATTCTGACATATGTCTTTAATACCTTCCACCCCTGGCTGCCACCCATTGAGATAATAGACATAGAAGTAAATACCAATCTATTTTAGTCCTCCCAGCTCCCTTGACATTCTCATCCTCGGTGTTCACTGCCAAGTCTTAATTCCAAACACCAGTGTTCTAAAGGGTTTAATTGTGTCAGTAATACATTGCTAAGAATTTGAAGAACTTGTAGAACTCAACACAGTCACAGGGAATGACTGCCTAGAGGTGTGGAAGGGCTGGGCTGTAACTTGGTGGCACTAGCTTGTGCTTGGATGCCATTCCCAGCACGGCTAAAAAAGTACACTAGAATATAAAAATAAATAAAGCTTAGAGAAGAGTCTCAATCACGCTGTGCTCTCACTTAGATATTGATAATCATATCAGTGACAGGCGCTAAAGGGAACACTGATTTAGAGACACACTCTAGAGCAATGCTATCCAATAGAATTTTATTTAAATATGAAGTTATTCTCTAACTGTTCAACATGACAACCATCACTGAGTAATTGAAATTCAACTAGTGTGTCAGAAACTATATTAATTTAAATGTAAAGGCGTACATATGACTGGTGGCTACTGTATGGGATAGTACAGTAGCAGATTCTCACGATCCAAGTACAAATTCCAACTCTGCTAGCAGCTGATCTTTTGTGTGGGATATGTATGTATGTGTTGCCGGGGATTGAACCATTGTTCATACTAGGCAAGTACTCTACCACCAAGCTTCATCTCAGCCTTGACAAGATAACTATGTCCAAATTCCTTAAATCCCTGCACTCCCTCCCTACCAGGAGTCCCTTTTAACCAGTTAATGAGGGCTGGTTTGGTAGCTCACCAGGTGTTGATGTTTGCTGCCAAGGCTGATGGCTTGCCTTCTATTCCCAGGACCCACAGATGGGAAGAGAGGACTGACTCAGATTGTCTTCTGGCCTCTACATTTAGGAGATTGGTTACAAGCATATCATCAAAGCTAGTAACTAATGTCTCTAGATTGTTCTCTGATTCTGATATTCCTATATTCCTCCCGGAATCTTTTGCATCTGCCTGGAAAATTCAGAATCAACTCTCTGTGTTAAACTCCTTAATTGTATCTTCAGAGTTCTTTTGTTATGAACACTGATGTATATTAGTATGGGGGCTTAAGACACACGAAACATGAGCATATTTACTTCCTGTGACCTTTATGAAAGGTTCACATTATGCCTGGACTTGCTTGTTAGAATTTTCCATTCTTTTCTTTTTTTCTCTGCCATTCCTTTTAATATTCCAAAGTCATATTTAAGCGTCTCATATCCTAATTTCTTTGATACATGTGTGTACTCCTACACAAATAGAATAATACCTTCTGGGACTGGAGAGATGGCTCGGTGATTAAGAGCATTTGCTAGTCTTCCAGAGGACCTGAGTTTGGTTCCCACCAGGTGCCTCACAATCAACTGTAATTCCAGCTTCAGGGAATCTGATGCCCTCTTTTCGCCTCCTCAGACACTTGTACACATGAGGCAGATTCTCATTCTCTCTCTCTCTCTCTCTCTCTCTCTCTCTCTCTCTCTCTCTCTCTCTCTCTCTCTTAAAAACGGTATTTTCTAGTTTAGTCTCCCTTTTCCTTTTCTTCCTGTCCATCCCCCCAATCTCTAACTCTTTATGAAGAATGTTAGTTACTTGGTTTTGTGCTCTTGAGTCATATACCCTTAGACTCATATACCATGGTTCATATATAGTTATGCATATAGACACATGTACACTATATACAAGTATATGAGTTGTTAAAATTTTTAGCCTTATTTTCCCCAGTTCCTGATAAGCTGACCAACCCATCAGCTCATGCTCATTTCCAAGTCTAAATCCATGCAGTCTGCTTTTACACAGGAAATAAACAATGAAGCACACTCCTATAGACCTGCCTTTGACTCGATATTTCAGGTGCTCACTTTGGTGACATATGTACTAAAATTAGAACACTGTCTCAGCATGTCCCCGAATGGAGCAGCGGGGCAGCAGTCATGTACAGTATCAGCTCATGCCAGCATTCCATGTGACTGGCTACTGATTCAGGCCCTTGCTTTCTTCCTTGTTTGCCTTCTTCATAGGGAACTCTCGGGGTTATACAAATAGAAGAAGAAAGTGCAAGGAAAACGGAACTGTTACCATGGGATTCTGCTTTCTTTATTTCTTTTCTTCCTTCCTTCTCTCTCTCTCCCTTTCTCGGTCTTGTTGACTTCCTTTTTTGTTCTTTCTATACTAGGAATTGAACCTAGGACTTCTGTGTGCCTCCACCACTAAGCTACATCCCCTCTTTTACTTTTCACTTTGAGACTTTGCTCAGCTTGGCCTTGGATTTGCTCTAGTTCAGGCAGCTCTTGAATTTGCAAGCCTGCTTTCCAGTCTTCTAAATAGCCGGTTGCAGGTCTATGTCATCATGCTCAGCGATTCTGGGTCATTTGCTTTGAATAGTCTCATTTGTGCCTTGTGGACTGACCCACCCTGATATGTACACGTGTATGTTTGCATGTCCACAGGAGATTGTCTCATAATGCTGCACCTGTTTAATTTTATGGTTGGGAATATCAGATTGATTACCCTTGATTTGTTGTTGGCAGTTCTCATTGTGAGAACTTGGTGTCGCTATGGTCTAGTTTAAGTGTGCCTCCTAGTGGCTCGTGTTGGAAGCTTGGTCCTCAGTGAGCCCCAGTGTTGGGAGATGGAAGCTGAAAGAGGAAAGGCCTGGTGGTGATGTTTAGGTCACTGGGTAGGAAGACATGAAAGGGGCTCTCTTAGGCCCTCTGAGTCCAAAGTACAAGTTGTGTATTGTTCTCTGGCTTTTGACTTTGAACTGTGACCTCTTCTTCAACCACGTACTTCTCTTAATGTGACACTGCCTACCACCTGCCATGACTCCCCCCAAGTGTGACACTGCTCACCATCATCTGCCATGACTCCCCACAGAGTGACACTGCCCACCATCATCTGCCATGACTCCCCACAGAGTGACACTGCCCACCATCATCTGACACAGCTCTGCAAGTGTGACACTACTCACCATCATCTGCCATGACTCCCCACAGAGTGACACTGCCTACCACATGCCATGACTCCCCACAGTGTGACACTGCCCACCATCATCTGACACAGCTCTGCAAGTGTGACACTACTCACCATCATCTGCCATGATTCCTCACAGTGTGACACTGCCCACCACATGCCATGACTCCCCACAGTGTGACACTGCCCACCATCATCTGACACAGCTCTGCAAGTGTGACACTACTCACCATCATCTGCCATGATTCCTCACAGTGTGACACTGCCCACCACATGCCATGACTCCCCACAGTGTGACACTGTCCACCATCATCTGACACAGCTCTGCAAGTGTGATACTGCCCACCATCATCTGCCACAGCTCCCCACAGTGTGACACTGCCCACCACATGCCACAAGATGGTGCTGGTCTTTTTTATTTCATAAACCTAACTGCCTCGGGTTTTTTGTTACAGTGATAAAGAATGAGTACTCTAGAGTTTCATACTCAGTGATTCAGTTTCTCCAGGACCTAGACACTTCTCACGATGACTAGCTGTTGATAACGATGACTAGCTGTTGATAACGATGACTAGCTGCTGATAACGATGACTAGCTGCTGATAGAGACAACACAGTCTGGTTCTAAAACCTTAAGAGTTTTCTGCTTTGTTTCTGGTGTTTGCTAGAGGACTGAAAGTTTGTCTACCATAGAAATTTCCAGTACTGCTGTATCCTCAGCTCATAATACCCAGTGGCACAGCATCTGGGACCAGAATCTGGGTCCACTGCGTTGCCTTCTCACAATCTGATTCATACTAAAACTCAGCCTTTGTAAATGTGGAACAGTATAGTCAAATGTAGCCTGTGTTGGCTTAAAAATCCTAACATGTCCATTGGACTGTGCTCTGAGGCAATGTGGCTTCTGGATGCAGGTGCACGTGGGTCTCCAGAAGAGACGTTAGCTTGTGAGCAGCCTCAGCATTGAAAAGCTTTGTTCAGGGGAAGCTGGCTCCTTCACGGCAGCCCAAGGAGTGGAAGGTGTCGTATGTTACAGCTCTGCCTGGCCTGCCCACATGGCCCTATTCTACTGTGGGTCCTTTTACATCTCTGTCCTAGTTGCAAAACTTACTGAATTTGGCCTTTAATTGGTACCGAAACATTGCAGCCCTTACTGTTATGCCCCCACTGCCATAGGTGAAGGGCTTAGTTAACATGGCCGCTGAAGATTTCCGAATGGCTACTTCTTTTCTTACTTGGGTAGTCACTTGGTTTCCTGATGCCTTATCCTGCCCATTCACTTCATCTTGCGCTCTCAGGAGTCATAGGATGAGAACCTGTGATGCCAACCCATGCCAAGTTCTTTTCATGCCAGAGCAGAAGGAAGCTGTATGTGCTTCCAACACACGTTAGCAATCTGATTCCATTCTTCTACTTCTACTGCCTTGATCGCATGGTACATTATACAGCACTAGTTAAGATTTTAAGAAAACAATAGATTGCAAAAGTTGTGTCTTCCCCCAACCCTGGAAGTCTTACTGACAAAGAAGCTGGGAGGCATTGTGCTCAAGCTACATTGTTCCATCTAACCTCAGTGCTTTACTTAGTGTGGTTTTTTTTTTGTTCTTTCCAAAACTCACATGTTGGGAACTTAATCCCCAGCACCACCTAATGATAGTTCCTCAGAGCTAATGAATTGAAGCCACTGATAGAATTCAGATTTAAAATGTGTCCCAAGGGCCCACTAGTTAAAGGCATGGATACTCAGCTTGGTACTGGCTGGACATGTTGGAAGCCCAAGAAGATGTGCTTAGTGGGACATCTTAGGGGGTCACTGGGCATTTGTCCTAAAGGGGACTGGGGTCATTGCTGCCTTTGCTTCTTTTGCTTCCTGGCTTCCATGAAGTGTGCAGCTTTCCCTGCTGCCTTCTCCTGGCAAAATGTACTGCTTGTGGCAGTCACGTTTCTACTCACTGTGAATTGCTGACTACAAAACAGACCAGGACGCACTGAGAAACCAAATAACTGCCTGAAGATCCCTGGGTATGCTTCCCCAGGCAAGGCTGCTTCCAGAAGAAACCAGATACAGTGAATCTGCGACTGTCCTTTTTCCATTACTTGCCCTTGTTGTGATGGCCACAAGAAGTTTCCATTACATAACGAATTAGTCTTTCAATTTCAAGCTTAGCTTTGCTACAAGGATTTGCATACATCTTGGGAATACAGTCATTTGTACCCTGGCTTTCCTCACTCCCTCCTACCTTAGATCTGTTTTCTAGCTGTCAAGCAGCCCCCTCATTTCTCTTTCCTCTGCCTTCCCCCCTCATCCTACTCCAGGAGCCATAGCTGGGTTGGAGGCCAGGAGGCCCTGAATCCCTTCCTCTGCCTTGAGGAGTCTGGGGCAAAGTCATCCGTTTCACAAGATTGAGTGGGGAGACGGAGTATGAAAGCCTCTGCCATCGGCCTTGCAGGATTTGCTAATCCATTAGCTCCTAAGTAGTGTGTATCCAACCACTTCCTCAGCAGTGCTGGATTCCAAATGCATTCAGAAGGGACATGAATGCTAGCATGACTGCACTATCATTTTGCTAGTTTTGTGCAGCAAAATCTCACAGTCCTATAGATGACATTCTCGGTGATAAGGAGTCAGAAGAAATGATTGAAATGTAGAACTAAGAGAGTGTGGCCAAGTAGAGCTGTCAGGAATCTTCTGGAGATGTCAATTGTTCCACTCGTTTTGGAAAACTATTTCATAATTTACTAAAGTTCAATGATGCATACACATGGCCCAGCATTTCTGCTCCCACATGTTAGAGAAATATGTTTATGTATCTGCTGATGGATACATGCAAGAATGTTCATAGAAACAGTCATTCAAATTAGTCCCCTGTTGGACACTACTCAAGTGTTCACTAATAGTCAAATGGCCAAGTAAATTCTATTCATACAACTGACTATTGGCAATAAGAGTGAAAGGTCTACTGCCACATGGTGACGCTTGTCGATGTAACTGTGAGCCTCTGAACACACACACACACACACCTACAGATTCTGTATTGTTGTTTGCTTTGAGTTTGAGAGATAAATAGCATCAGTCGCTGTTGTAAGTCTGTCTAGTTGGTGGAAAGTGATTGGGAAAAGACTGATAAGAGTTCAGGAAAGGGATGGATAACTTATCAAATTTTAATTTATAAATATATACATTGTGTAAAATATGTATGCTATGAGAAGTCATTAATTAGTTCATAACTTGTATATTCCTGAATGCATTTTTACTTTAAATAAAGCTTACTTTGTAAAAACAAAATATTAACTGCTCCCTAGAAAGTGGTTCTTTACCAAACTCAAATGTGTTTTGTTTTGCTCTTTTTTTTTTTTTTTGAGTATCTCCCATGTGCTGGGGTTATAGGCATGTGCCACTATAGGCATGCCCAGTTTTATATAACCCTGGAGACCAAGCCCAGTGACTCATGCATGCTGGGCAAGCATTTTACCAACTGAGCCACATCCCCAGCCCTATTTTTTTGTGTTTTTGAGATCGGGTCTGGTAGTTTAGGCTGTCCTTGACCTTTCTCTATAGCCTAGATTGGCTTTGAATTCCTGACCCTCCTACTTCTGATTTCCAAGTCCTGGGATTGCAGATGTGGACCCTCCATATCCTGTTCTACATCTTCTTTTATAACAGATACATTAAAATAGCCTATTCTCATCTGAATTAAAGTTACAGATGATTTTACACAGTGCATGTGTAACTGCTATTAGGATATACTAATTATACATAATAATGGGTTTCATTATGAAATTATCATACATGTGTATAATGTATTTTGATTATGCTCTCTTCCATTACCCTCTTTGGTCCCCCTTACATTCTGCCTGATCCCCTTTCTCACATGTATAATTTTAAAGTTTCCCTTTTATCTTCTCTTCCTCCCTCCTTTTCCCTTTCCCTCCCTTCCCTCTTTCCTTCAAGTCTCAATATATAGATAGGCCCAGCTGATCTGAATCTGAGTCATCCTAATCTTCCTGCTCCCACCACCCAGAACTATGGCCAGCTGTGTGTACGTGTGCGCGCGCGCCATGATGTGTATGTAGGGGTCAGGACAACTCTCTGGAGTTGGTTTCTCCTTCCACTCTAGGTTCTGGGAATTGACCTCAGGTCATCAGGCTTGCTGGACAAGCACTTTTACTCACTGAGCCTTTTTTGAAATAAAGATTTAGCCAATACTTAGAGGGCATGAGTGTTAGAAGTTGGAAGCCATTCTGGGCTCCACAGCTAGACCATGTTATGATTTGATTGTCAAACGTCCTGCACAGGCTCAGTGTTTGAACACTTGGTCTCCCTTGGTGTGTTGTTTGGGAGGTTGTGCTTGTTTGGGGGAAGTGGGGCCTAGCTAAAAGAAATGGAGGGAGGGAAAGGTTTGAGTTTGAAGTTTATAAGTGCAGCCCAGCTTCCAATCAGATCTCCCTGCTCTCTGTTCCGCTGAGATATGAGGAGTCCCAGCTCCCTGCTCCTGCAGCCATGGGGCCACCACCATGGAGCCACCTGCTGCTGTGTCTTCCCTGCTACGATGGACTCGATCCCCTGACACCATGAGACCAAATCAACCCTTAACTCTTAAGATGCATCTTGTTAGACATTAGCCATAGTCACAAGACAAGCAATGAGTGCACCTGCTTTCACAAAAAGGCTAAATAAATAAAAATGTAGTTTTATAATTAAAAATCCATATGCTGCCTTAGTTGAACAATTAAAAAGAAAGATGAGTGGGAAGAACTTTCTAATAAAGTCACGCACATTCCTGTATATTAGCGTTTGGTGGTGCATTCTCTGGAAGACACTGTCCACACCAGAGCTTGTGCCTTTTGTAAACATCTCCAGGGATACAATAGTTGCAAATGCTCACTGAACCGGCCCTGTGCTGGCTAATTAGGCCAGGAGTGATGCAATTTTCTGAAATGGTGAGATGGTCTGTTAAAGCACCAGATAGAACTAAGGGCAGCCATCTCTTGCTCTACCCATCAGTGTTCTCTAGGGGGTCATGTTAAAAGCATCAAAAGTACTCAGTGTTTATATGTTAACGCCTGCTGGGATTCTAGACATGCTCAGTTCTCACAACCCCGCAAGGTAGGGACTGCTGTCAGTATTTCGGTGCTAAAAACTGACTCTGTAGCTTCATGCAAGGTGCTGCTGCTGTCCTTGCATGTTGAGGAAACTCCGCAGAGAAGTCAAATAACATTCCCAGGTCACATCCTTAATAGGCTAAAGAGCTGGACACAGAATCCTGGTCCCAAAGATGAAGTTTTTGTCCCTTATGGCATTCTGCCTCCCACACAAGAGAATATTCTTGAGAATCGTAGTCCTCCTTTAAGTTCCTTTTGGCATCCAGAGTCCTTGGGGCAGGTCTGGTGGCTACCTGTGTCAGCAAGGGTGTAGAAGCTCCGCCTCTTACCCCACATCGCTTAATCTTTAAAAATTACATTTTCATGTATTTGTTTGTGAGTATGTGTGTTGGTTTGAATGTGAATGGCCCCCATAGACTCATATGTTTGAATGTTTGGTCCCCAGTTAATGGAACTGTTTGGGAAGGATTAGGAGTTGTGGCCTTGCTGGAGGAGTTATGTCGCTGTGGGTGGGCTTTGAAGTTTCTAAAGCCCATGTCAGGCTGAGTCTTTCTCTCTCTTTGCATCCTTCTTTCAGTTAGGATGTAAGGTCTAGCTCCTGTGCCAGCACCATGCTTGCCTGCTGCCTGCCTGCCACCAAGCTTCCCACCAGGATGATCATGGACCGACTCTCTGAAATTGTAAGCAATCCACAATGAAATGCTTTTGTTTGTATGTTACCTTGGTCAGAAGCTGCATAGTGAGTTAGAGGCCAACCTGGGACACATTAGATTCTCTGGGGGGGGGGGAGGAGAGAGAAAAGGAAGAAGTGGAAGGAGAAAGAGATTTTGCTAAGCATAGTGGCTTGCTTGTTCCTGTACCTTATCGCTCAGGAGGCTGGAAGCTGAGATAGCAGGATCACATGCAGGTCAGCCTGGGCTTGTAGGGAGAGACCTATCTATAAAAAATGTCTAGCCGGGCAATGGTGCACACCTTTAATCCCAGCACTCAGGAGGCAGAGACGGGGGGGGGGGGGGGGGTCTCTGAGTTCAAGACCACCAGCCTGATCTACAGAGCAAGTCCCGATACACCCTGTCTTGAAAAACAAACAACAAAAAGTCTAACACACCTAATACAATTAGATTCCTGGTGATCATTCCTACCCTAGCAACAGTGAAAGTCTTATTTTAATGCTTAAGTCCTAGCTAAAAAGACAGTTGAAAATTTCATATGCTATGAAGTATTCGTCCACGTTTTCCTCCTCCCACTCAGCATCATTAGCATCCTTGGCCACAGAATGTGTGTGAAATCATGCACAACATGAAGTAAATTGTCAGCTCCCTCTGGATTGCTGGCTGCTGCCCAGCCATGGTTTGGCTGGTTCTTTCAGATTCAGAGCTACAGCCTAAGCTAAGACTCCTCTTGCTTCAGACACAAGCCATAGCCAGGACTGTGCACAAATCAGTGCACCAAGACCCTTGAGGCCTCCACCTCCTCATAGTTCTGAGGAATTAGTTACATTCTTTATAAAGCACTGGAAGAGAATCTGGAATCTGGGTCTGGTGTTTCATGTACTTGGGAGGCTGAGCCGTGGAGATTGTAGTGAGTTGGAGGCTAGTTAGAGGCCCTGTCTCGAGAAATTCAACAACAACAGCAACAGCCCAGATGAAAGGAGTTCACTGTGTCCTAGCCCAAAGCAATGATAAAAATTCAAGGAAAAGGAAATACTTTCCACTTTGATTTGAGAACTGTGTGATTTCATATTATGCCCCTCATATGTATAATACTTACATATATGTGTCAACTATAAGTTAAAAAATGAATAAGGTACAAAGTAATATACCACTGTTGGTTGTTGTAATCTTAAAAAGTGGTGCTCGAGAGAAAGATGCCATGTGACAGAGCTTGGGTGGAGGGTGTTTTTATTGGGGGAAAGTGAATGGGAGAAGGGGTGACTGGCCTCTGGGGACAGGAACAGCGAAAGAGAAGACCGAGGCAAAGAGAGAAAGGGGGAGAGAGAAAAGGAGAGGAAGAGAGGCAGAGAAGCAGAGAGAGAGAGAGAGAGAGAGAGAGACATGGGAAGTGGTCAGAGTCCTTTTAAAAGGGACCATAGTGGCCGGGCGGTGTGGCGCAGGCCTTTAATCCCAGCACTCGGGAGGCAGAGGCAGGTGGATCTCTGTGAGTTCGAGGCCAGGCTGGACTGACAGCCTCCAAAACAATACAGAGAAACCCTGTCTCGTAAAACCAAAAAAAAAAAAAAAAAAAAAAAGGGACAATAGTGAATGTGCACAGGTGGTACTCTTAGTGGCTACAGGCCAGGACAGATGCCTGAATACTAACATTGGTACCTTTCTCAAAGATAAAATTCTCTGTCAGTGCTCTATTAAACCCCAGGCTAGATGGGAATTGAAACTATACACATACAAATTCTTTTTCCTAAATTATAATGTGTGTGTGTGTGTGTGTGTGTGTGTGTGTGTGTGCTGTGCGCGCGCGCGCGTGCGCATGCACATGCGTGTGTAAATGCCACAGTGGATATGTGGAGGTCAGAGGACAACCTGAAGGAATTGGTTTTCTCCCTTCTGTAGCAGGTCTTTCTCATTGGACTTTCTTGGACCACCAGCAACCCAATAATGACACGGAAACTTATTATTAATTACGATAGCTTGGCCTTTAGCTTAGGCTTGTTTCCAACTGGTTCTTATAACTAAACTCAAATTAACTTGACTAATCTATTTTTGCCCCATGGCTCTCTACCTTCCTCTATAATGTATGTCTGACTTCCTCAGAGTCTCACTAGCATCTCTCCTGTGCCTCAGATACTTCTCCAGTTCCTCTCTCTCCCTGAAAGTCCCTCCTATTTCCTCCTGTCTAGCTATTGGCCATTCAGCTTTCTATTAAACCGATCAGAAGACTCCTTTCACACAGTGAGGCCCTTTGCTGTGTAGGTCTTGGGGAATATGCTCGGATTCTCAAAGGTATCTTCTATCTGCTCTGTATAGAAGAACCCTGTGTCTTCTGGTCATTTAGCTTGTTTTAAAACTTGCACTTAAATGATGTATTTGTCTTTATTTTATGTTTCCTTCCCCTCTCTTCCTTGCATAAGCTGCATTATGGTTCAGGCTTGGTCTCTTTCCATTTGTGTCTCTAGTGTGCACTAGTTGAATAAGTGCTTGTTAGATGCATTGGTGAGTGTTCTAAGTGTAGACTGTCAGGCTGGTATTCTCTAGAGCAGTGGTTCTCCACCTTCCTAATGCTGAGACCCTTTAATATAATTCCTCATGTTGTGGTGACCCCAAGCACAAAATTATTTTCATTGCCATTTAATAACTGTAATTTTTTCTACTGTTATGAATCATACTGTAAATATCAGCCATGAGCCACAGGCTGAGAACAACTCCTCTAGAGTTTGGAAGATTGTAATGGGAGTGCTGTTTAATGGCCTCTTGACCTGGGTAGAGCCCATGAGTGTAAACTTCAACTTCAGAGGTTCTTCTATCAAGAGAGCCTCTTGCTTAGTGCACAAAATTGTCAGCTGTCCCCCAAGGATATAAGTCACATTCAGCTGAAGAACACTGACTTTGCTTTTATCTTTCCAGCTATGTTCTAGAAGGCAAGCAACTCATCCCAGAAAGCATGGAAGTACTGTTCTAGGTGAGTGAAGAGAAAGGTTTAAATGTAGCCCCATGGAGAGACTCAAATGATCTTTAGACCTAGCTGTCTGGTATTGGTCCCCTGGAAGAATAGTCCTGTACTGAAATAATAATAACAATGACAATTATTATTATTATATTTTAGTATTAATAATTTATCACTGCTATTAATTAGTACTATAAATCAGCCAAACGGAAGAGCTCTAGGTAACAGCAGAGGAACTCTGTTTTATGGTCTCATAGTGAGTAACAAGTAAGAGCACTTGGCCTGTGACTGCAGAGATAAGGGAGATATTGCAGAGAGGACAGAGGTAGTTACAACAGGCAGGTGTATACCTGTGCAACAGGAACCACAGTGCTTGCCTGTTGAGGAGTAACTGTTGGAATGACATGGGAGCATCATGATAAACACTGAGATGAGTCCAGGGAGGGGGCTGGAACTGTCATGTTTCACCATAATGAATCCATGTACAAAAACACACCAAAACTCAGAGGCTTACAGTATTAACATCATCACATATATGCATCCTACTTGAAAGTGTTCAGAGCAGTTGTAGTGGTTCTGTTTCAGGCTGTGGGTCCAGTTCAAGGCTGCCACACAAATATTCCATGCCAAGGCTGTCAGCCAAACCATGCAAACACATTTTAAAAAAAGGAACAAAAAGCCTCTGCATTTATTAGCATTCCACTGACAAACACATTACATAATCAAGCCCAATGCCAATGGATCATGGAAATGTCTCTGCCTACCCTAGAGAGAGATCCGAAAAGTCACATGGCCAAGGCCATGATACTTAATTCAATTGCAGAGAGGGAGTAAGAAAAGCAGAGCAGTAATCCAATCTGCTTCAGGATGGCTGTTCAGAGGCACAAGTGAGTTGCCATGGAGACACCCTGAATGAGGAAGAGAGACTAAACCGTGAGGGCTGGAAGCTCAAGACTATTCCTTTATTACTGTCGCTTTGAAAAACATTCTTGATTTTTACCACACTGGCTAAAATTTGAACCTCCTTGATTTTTACCTCCAAGCTGAACTTAAAGTTTGAGGAAGCTGAAATGTCAAAAGGCAGTCTGTGTGTAGAGCTTGTAGCCTGTGACTTTAACCCAAAGAGCACTAATGTAGTGAAATTAGACAACCAGGTTTCTGTGCAATTACAGAAAATGACAGTCCTTTGTTCTGGTTTGGATACGGGTTTAAGTGTGTCCCCCAAGGTTTGTGTGTATGAAGGTCGGTCCCAGTGCAGTAATGTCAAAACACAGTAGGAAGTGATATGGATGGGCAGAAGACTGTATACATATTAAATAAATAAAATATTAAAAAAAGAAGGGTGAACCTGCAGCAAAAACAATAAAAAAGGTAGAGTTAGTCTTTCAAAAATTGTATTTAAAAAAACTGTTAAAAAAAGAGCAAGCCTGGACCTGCTCCTACCTCCCTGGCTCTCCTTATTTCATCATGATGCCATCCACCATGATGCTCAACCCGATGGCTCCTATGTAGCCACCGCCATGCTGTTTGTTGGTCAGCCTCTGGACTGTGAATTAAATAAACCCGCCTTTCTGCATTGCTCACTTCAGGTGTTTTTGAAAAAGAAAACTGAGGAATACACTATTCCTTGCTCTTCATTTATGAGTCTGGTTCTACAGGAATTTATTTTTATATAATTATTTTAATAATTATAATAATTATTTCAACACTTCACCCAATATTGTGGGGGAATGAGGATTGGACATAGCTGATATTTTTAGATGTTAAGAACATGCTCCTCCAAGTATCAAAACTGTTTATTTTTAACCGCTTAAAAAATTAAAACAAAAAGTTTTATTTTGATGATCTCTGTAGTGCAAATTCTAAATGGTCTTAAATAACAAAAATCCAGAGGCAGATATTAGGGTATGAAGAAGCAGAGCAGTCAGCCACTAGAGTTCTTACCTCTACCAAATCCTCAAACTGAAGGGGTGAGCTCCTCTTTCTTCCTGCCTTATATTTCTCTCTCTGCCCAGCCATACCACTTCCTGTCTTCACCTCCCTAGTGCAGGGATCAAAGGCATGAGATCCCAAGTGCTCAGATCAACAGCGTGTGTCACCACTGCCCGGCCTCTAAGGTTAACTAGTGGCTAGCTCCATCCTCTGACCTTCAGGAAAGCTTTATTTGTTAGAGCACAAACAAAATGTCACCACAGATCTCACTGCTGATAGCAGCCCTGGAAACAATGAAGACCAGCTATCAGGACTCTGTTGAGGCCCAATAGAGGTCAAGAGAATGGAATCTGGGGCCTAGAGAGATGACTCAGTGGTTAGGAGCATCTTCTGTTCCTGTAGGTTCAGTTCTCAGCACAGCACTCACATGGCAGCTCTCAACCACCTGTAATAACTCCAGTTCCTGGGGGTTGGGGTAGGCCCAGTGCCCTCTTCTACATGGTGTACAAAGATGCAGGTAGGCAAAACATCCATTTGCCAGAGACAGACAGAGACACACAGAGAGGAATCTACCTCTGATGTCATGTGGAGAAATGATATTCTGATCTGCTGCAAAGATTAGGACACTGCATTCTGTTGTCTCCTCCCCTAAGAGATAACCCAGCTGGGCCTGTCAGTCATCCACTCTTTAAGAAAGATGGTTGAAGCTGGGCGTTGGTGGTGTACACTATTAGTCCCAGCACTCGGGAGGCAGAGGCAGGCAGATCTCTGTGAGTTCGAGGCCAGTTTGGTCTACAGAGTGAGTTCCAGGACAGCTTCCAAAACAATACAGAGAAACCCTGTCTCGAAAAACAACAACAACAAAGAAGCTGGTTGACCTAAAGCCACGGTAAGGAGAGAGAATAACTATCCCTCTAATGAGATAATAAACAGCCTTCCCAGAAACCTCTCTTCCCTGCAATTGCTTGTAGAGTTCTATCATGCAGCTTTTTCAGCCTGCCCACCCTTCTGAGTTGCTCAGAAAAGTATAACTTGTCCTTTTTTTCTTTCCTTTTTCTCCCTCTAGATACTAAGCAAAACCTGGAAGTGTTTTGCTGGACATTCCGTGCTTTGCCACTCATTTCTCCCTCCACCCCCGAAACGCCCCTCTCCTGCATGCAGCTGCTTGTCTGCCAAGTGGCTGCTTGCTGGCCTCCATACCGAACCTGTTTGCTTTCTTAAAGGCATGTCTTTCTCCCTTCCTCTTCTCTGTCTCTCTCCTCTGGGGAACTGCTGAGGTTTACAGATTGCCTGCCTTGTTTTTCTTTCAAACCAACAAAATTGTCCTCAGTCCAAGTCTGCTTCTAAATTCTTTATTAGCAGACTAAGAACCCAAAGAGGGAATGCCAGTTTCCCTGGCAACATCACGTGTGGCTTTGAATGTGTGATCCTCTAGCCCCAGCCTTCCTGTTGACTAAGAGTATCAGTCTGTGCCATTGGACCTGGCTCTGGGCTAGAATTTGAAGAAACCAATGATAGAGTTCTATTATTTTAGGAAGGACCCTGGCTGAAAGGGCCCAGACACAAAGGATGGATGTATGTACCTACTCCTCTGGAGTATGTAGAATAGCCAAACTCTGTCCTTGCAGGAAGGCAGACTCGTGTGGGCAGAGGCTGGGGGAAGCGGAGAGTTGTTGTTTAGCAGACTGGAGCTTCATCCTGGAAGATGAAAGGTATCCTAGAGATGGTGGTGATCATTGCAGAGAATCATTACATCATGCAAAAGCTTGACTAGTCAAAGGATCTTTCTGGATGTCTCTGTGAGGTGGTTTTTGTTGTTAGTATTTGGATTGACAAACAGAAAAGCAGGCTGTGTTCTCTTCTCTCGAGTGAGAGGAATTATCCCAATATCCTACTTCTGAGGTGCCTAAAGAGAACAAAAAGGTACAGACAAGATGAATGTGCTCTCTCTACCTGACAGCATCTTTTCTCCCATCCTGGACGTCATCAGCACATTGTTTCTCAGGCTTTCAGACTCCAGACTGAGATCATCATCCCTCATTCTCCCTCTCATGACTGACAGCCGATAGGTGGACAGAAAATTAAGGGGGGGTGGAGAGAAAGGAGCCCTTTACTGCAGAGTCTCTTTGAAGAATCTCTCCAGCTGAGAGTCAAGAATTCCAGTACAATTAACCAAACTTGCTGTGAAGCTAGCCTACATGGAGACAACACTTATTTTTAGAGATATTTCAAATGAGAAGGTTAACGTAGCAACGGACCACATTTAAGGCCTAACTGTACATGATCTTTGAGTGTGATTTTGCTCTTTTTCCCTAACATAAACCTGCAATTTTCTGGGAACTTTACAGTGAGGCTAAAACTTTTGTTTATGAAAAAACATATTTTGAATCTCTGGTAAAGTCCTTATGGCCTATGGTTTTACCTTGTCAGTTGTAATCATATCCAAGACACCTCAGGAACTTTCCATGATCTTATGTGTGTCCCTTAGTAACCCTTCAGGTTGCGAATTCAGAGACAGCCTTATGTGTGACTGTTGGAAGTCATGTGAGCATCTCTCTCTGTCTCTCTGTCTCTTTCTCTCTCTGTCTCTCTGTCTCTCTCTCTGTCTCTGTCTCTGTCTCTGTCTCTGTCTCTCTGTCTCTCTCTCTCTCTCTCTCTCTCTCTCTCTCTCTCTGGAGAAGCACACACCCATGCTGGGTGTGCAGAGCTTTTCTAAGCACCCTTCTTCCTACTGACCTGTCCTAAAATTCTTTTCCGAAGAGAATCTGGCTTCCTTTAGTGGAAGTCTCTGAAAAGAACTCTGCAGGCTGCTACCACCAGCAGCTTGAAGTTGTGTCTCCGTCACCAGCCCTGCTGTCATTCACAACTCCTGTTTCTGTCTTGTCCAACCCTACTTCACATTTTTGTTTGTTGTTTGTGTTTTGTTTCTTTTGGTTTTTGGAGACAGGGTTTCTCTATGTGTCCTAGAACTCACTCTGTAGACCAAGCTGGCTTTAAACTCAGAGATCTGCCTGCCTCTGCCTCCTGAGTGCTGTGATTAAAAAGGTGTGTGCCTGGGGACCCATCCCATAATGAGGGATGCTCTCTCAATCTGGACACTTTGGGGAGGGCCTGGGCCCTCCCCAGAATGAAATGACAGACTCTAGAGATCCCCCATGGAGGGCCTTAGCCTCCCTGGGGAATGGAGTGGGGATTGGGTGGGGAGCTGGTTGGGGGGGTGGGTGTGGAGGGGAGGGAGAGGGAGCTGGGACTGACATGGGAAGCAAGCTTGTTCCTAGTTTAAATATACAATAAAAAGTATATATATATAAAAAGCATGTGCCATCACTGCCTGGCTAACACATTGTTTCTAAGTATACAGTGAGTGTAGTAATACAGAAAACGTGTGACTACCAGAGGCCAAGACAGTGGCAAACAAGAGAGGGAGGATGGAAGAGATGGAGAGCCATCGATTCTAGTCCTGTTAGGAGGTGGCTCACTCAGCCAGGGTGGGGGTTCACACGTGCATTTCCAGAACTTGAATTCAAGGCCAGCCTAGCTATGTAGTGAAATCCTATTTTCAAAAAGAAGAAGCAAGCGAACAAGGTTATTATTTCATGCTTATTACCTGGAAATCACAACCTCATCAAGAGGTGAATTAGAGAGCCACACATTGATATGCATGGAAGAAAATTGTCTCATTTGGGGACTAGCATTTGATACATCTTGTTTCTTTCAGTCAGTACAGTTTTTGGTTCATTTCTGAGCCACCCAACTGGTATCAAACTTGTTGTTTATTTTTGACATGGCATCACTGTAGTCCAGGCTGGCCTGGAACTGGTCATGCAGCCTGGGATAGTCTCAGACTTATGGCAATCCTGAGTTTCCCATTGGCTGAGATTATAAGGAATCACCCTCATACCTGGTTCAAACTTTTTCCCTCATATTTTATATTTTATTGCTCATTTACTTAGTATGGATATTGTATATGAGTGTGTAGTATGTACCCACAGAATCCACAGGAGGACACTGACTGGGCTTCCTACTCTGCCACTCTCTGCCTTATTCCTAAGACAGAGTCTCTCACTGGACTGGCTAGCCAGCCAGCAAGCCCTCCAGATCTGCCTGCCTCCATCTCCCAGCATTGGAATAATAGACAGTGCAGCCATGCCTGACTTTTTGTTTTGTTTTGTTTGTGGTGGATGCTGGGGATTTGAACTCAGGTCTTCATGCTTGCACAGCTAGTTTTCTTACCCACTTCTGTTACTTCTGTTTCAATGTTTTTCTCTTCGTGTGTGTGTGTGTGTGTGTGTGTGTGTGTGTGTGTGTTGTATGTGCACACTAATGTGTTGGTAGATGCAGCTGTGCATGCATGGAAGCCAGAGTGGAAAAGTTGTCCTCTTTTATCACTTTGTCTCATTCCTTTGAGGCAGGGCCTCTCACTGAACCTAGAGTTCTCACTGTTTGACTAGGTTGGTAGCCAGAGAACTCCAGGGATCCTCCTGTCCTCACCTACCTCAGTCCAGAGGTTACAAGTGTTTGTGGAACCACATCTGGCATTTAGGTGGCTGCTGGAAACTCTACTGTGGTCCTCATGATTGCACAGCAATGTCGGTGATTAAACTACCGAGCCATCTCTCTAGCCTTCAGACTTTTAAGTCTCACTTTCTCTGTGTGTCCCTGGCCACTTCATTCATACTCTGTCCTTTGCTCTAGCCTCTAGACTGTCTCACATGGCCCCAGCCAGCCTCAAATGTGCTATGTAGCAGAGACTGTGCTTCCTCCTGTCTCTTTCTGGAAAGTTCCATGATCACAGGTGTGTACCCTACACCTGCCTTCTGGACATTTTCAGTCCTGTTTTATTTATTCACTCCTCTTTTATTTATTATTATTATTATTATTATTATTATTATTATTATTATTATTTTGGTTTTACGAGACAGGGTTTCTCTGTGTTTTTTTGGAGGCTGTCGTTCCAACCCGGCCTCGAACTCACAGAGATCCGCTGCCTCTGCCTCCCGAGTGCTGGGATTAAAGGCGTGTGCCACCACCGCCCGGCTCCTCTTTTATTTTTTTACGTAATGTATTTATTTCTAGTTTACGTACATTGATGTTTTGCCTGCACGTATGTCTGTGTAAAGGTGTCAGATCCCCTGTAACAGGTGGTATAGACAGTTGTGAGCTCCCATGTGGGTGCTGGGAATTGAACCTGGGTCCTCTGAAAGAGCAGTCTGTGCCCTTAACCGCTGAGCCATCTCCCCAGCACCCCCTGTGCTTTTCTTGCTGAAAGATTGTTCAGGCATGTGCAGGGCTGAGATGCAGCTGGAGCATCCAGGAAAACCATCACGACTGTTCACCACCAGCATCCATTAGGAATTAATTGCTCCCGGGTCCTGGAGAACTGCCTGGTTCCCTCGGTCCTCACGCTTATTCCAGCTGGAATGGCGTTCGGGACACTGCGTTGATCCGGTGCCTCCATCTGCTCCCCCTTAAATCCTGAGCTTGCTTCAGTGTCTCACATTTTCCACATCCTGTATTCGATTTTCAGGTCGTGAAGGACTTTCCCCTGGAACAGTTGGGTTTTCTCTGGAACTCCATCACTCTTGTCGTTTCCAGCTCTTTCATGGAGGCTTTCAGTTTATCCAGCTTCTTAAGCAGGTCATTCTTCTCTAATCCATGCTGCTCATCAAGCTTGATTTGCCACCACACACCTTTTCCCTCCAGGCCCAGATGTTTTCAGCACTGGGGATAAAACCCAGGACATTACACAGGCAAGGCAAGCAAGTTACCACCAAGCCACATTCCTTCTAACATTTGTTTTTGTAACTAAATCCTCTGCTATTGATTTTGTCGCAGAGATCAAGACACAAAATGAATGAGTTCCAAGCTTTCTGAAGACATTTTCAAATAAATGACATCAGCAACAAGCAAAATTCTATGGATAGATGTTGTGTTACTCCATTTTCTGTTGGTGTATCAAAATACACTTTCTAAAGAAAAAAGGACTGATGCATTCATAGTTCTGAGGCTTTAGGAGCACACTGCAGGCATTGATTTGATTCTGAGGGCCACATGGTAGATGTTACCACAGTGCAGAAACCGCAGAGAGAGACAGGGCCAGAGAGGAGAGAGAGAGAGAGAGAGAGAGAGAGAGAGAGAGAGAGAGAGAGACAGAGACAGAGACAGAGACAGAGACAGAGAGACAGAGACAGAGACAGAGAGACAGAGAGAGATATAGAGACAGAGAAAAGAGAATGAAGAAGAGAGTGATGGAGAGACAGAGACAGAGACAGAGAGAGAGAGAGAGAGAGAGAGAGAGAGAGAGAGCGTGCCAGAGAGAAAAAGGCAGAGATAGAGAGGCAGAAAGAGGAAAGGAGGAGGAAGAGACTAAAGATCTAGAGAGAACCAGAGAGAGAACGTCAGAGACCAAGAGGGGGGTGGGGGTGTCAACAGGGGCCAGTCTTGCTCAGCTAATGAATAACTACAAAAGATACCAGGAGAACAGATTAATCCCTTCCAAAGTTGACAAGTTGACGCCCCAATTTCTTTCCAATACTCTCCACCACTTACAGGGTCTACCATCTTTCAGCATCACTATATGAAGCTAAGGAACAACCATAGAAGGGACACATTCGAACCATAGCCAAACCATAAAGTGTATTGCCTATTGAAAATGCTTGACAGGGTCCAGCAAAATGGCTTATCAGATCAAGGCACCTGCTGCTGCCTCTAACAGCCAGGGTTCAGTTCCCCAGGAACGCATGGTGGAAGGAGAGAAATTACTCTTGGAAGTTGTTTTCTGAATTCCAATAAACATACTGTAAATAGATGTAACAACAAAATTTTTAAAAAGAAAACACTTGGCTGGGAGTACAGCTCAGGTGATATAGTACATTCATTAGGCCTTGACTTTGATCCCTAGCACTGAATAAATTTGGGAATGATGGTATATACCCATAATTTTAGAATTCAGGAGGCAGACACAAGAGAACCAGAAGTTCAGGGTCATGTTTGGCTACTTAATATGTCTGATGCAAGCGTGTGCTATGTAAAAACTTGTCTCAAAAAAAGGTGTCAAGAAAATACTTGACAAATCTTGTGTTATTGTGATTTTTTGTGGTTTATCTTTAATGTTTTTCCTCCCCTAAGCACCCTTTATATTGCTGGGTGTACAGGGTCCCTGTCGAAGGTTCTTGGTCTTGCTGATAAAAGAATCTAAAAGCAGATACAAACCAGGCATGGTGACTTTAATTCCAGCATTCAGGCGTCAGAGACAGGAGGATATCTATGAGTTTGAGGCCAGCTTGGTCTACATAGAGAGCTCCAAAGAAACCCTGTATCAAAAAAACCAAGCCCTCCAAAACACTGGATACAGAAGGGTACTTGAGAACAGATTATTGGAGTCAGCAAAGATAATGGGTCAGACAAATTGGAGATTTTGTGAACTAAAAGGAGGAGGCTAATGAAAAGAGGAAAAGTTAAAAGTTAACAAGAATACAAATACAAAGATATACTTTAGAGGAAAGAGATCAAAGCAGGAGAAAACATTGTCACACTCTCTAAGTAAATAAAATGAAAATGTAGGAAGCAGCTAGAGGACGTAGTGGGTGCATGTGACGTCAAGTCTTGATGACCTGAGTCCAATCCCCACAGCTCTCTTGGTGGAAGGAGAGTTTAGTTCTCAAATCTGGACAAATGGTAACTGAGATGCCTATTTAACATATCACATTGGACCTGGCCATTAAATTCTCCCAGCATCCCTCAGTCCCTAGCTGGTACAGGCTGAGGCCAGCATCCCCTGCCCCCTACCCTGAGTTCTCCAGCCTAGGAACTGGGTTTCCCTTCCCCCAGCTGTCCTTCCTTAGATAATACAGCCATTTTGTCTACACTGGTCCTTTTGACTCTTCATCCTTTGCCTGCCTGGTCTCTTGATCCCCTGGCTTCCTGGCTCGCCCCTCTTCCTTCTCCTCAGAGGCCCAGCTCAGAGTCATGTTCAGTCTGGACTCTCCCGGGTGTATCTGCCTCCCTCATACAGTAAACGCTCTCCTCCACCATGCCTAGAAGCAGTCTTGTCCTCCTTTTATTTCTATTTGTTCAAGAACCAAACAATAGGTTTTCCTCTGACCACTACCCAAGGGCTGTAGCATGTGTGTACATGCACATATATAAATTAATAAGTAAAAATCTCAAAAGAGCAGAAAACATCTTGAGCCAGTTATGAGTAGCTTGGAAATTTTGTTTCACATCATTTGAAAAATGCCTCCTTTAAATTTTAGTATTAGTAGCCACAGATCAGGCCATTTGTCTTAGAGGAAGTATACACATTGGCATTTTTGTATTAACATAATTCTACCCCCACGAACTCTTCCTGTGCACCACCCCACACCCTCTCAAATTCATGACCTCTTCTTATTTATTATTGATACGCACACACATACACACGTACAAATGCCACCTGAGAAGTCCATTTAGTGTTGCCTATTTAGGGCTGATGGAGTAGGCCTGGATCTCCTGTCTGGAGGCTTGTCTCGGGAGAAGATGGCTGTCAATTGCCCTGTGAGAGCTATGGCATCTTACCTTCCAGATTGTCTCGATACAGTCTGAGGAGGCTGCTAGCTGCAAAGTTATCCCAGAGAAAAGTTCTGTGTAGAAGAAACATGAAATACAAAAACAGAAAACCCTTCCGATTCTTATTGTAAATTGTAGTTTGCCTCTGGACCACCAGGGGGTGCATGGGTTTTGGTCAAAGACGGTGCTGTGCAGGAGCCAGGGTGATATAATTACTGCCAGGTGTGTGTGTGTGTGTGTGTGTGTGTGTGTGTGTGTGTGTGTGTGTGTGTGTGTGTGTGTGTGTGTGTGTGTGTGTGTGTGTGATGGGAGAAGTGGTTTGCCGCCTCTTTCTACAGGCCCTAGGAATTAACCCTTCAGTTGGCAGAGTGGAACATGTCTTGTCTGATTTGGATGCTGCCTTCGGTCACTGTTCTAAACGGGATTTACAAAGCTAGGACATTAAGCAAATGTGCTTATTCTTGGTTTTTTGGTGTTTTCATTTGACAAATTGAGCAGGCTTCTGTTGCTTTCTTCTGTGTCTACGTTTAGACCACATCATTGGTCCAGTGCAAAGCCTGCAAAAACCGCGTGGGAGAACGATTCACGATTCGGTTTCAATTGTGCCATCAAGGACTACCTCACAGCGAAGGCCAGCTCCCTTTGCATACAAAAAGAAAAACACAAATGGCACTGGAATTCCTAGAAGCAATGTTCCATCTTGTGTTTGTTGCTTTTGTTTGTTTGTCAGGTAGTGAGCAGATGGCCTGGCTACATCAGTATGGAATGAAGGCAGACTGACTAGGAAAAAGAGCTGGGGGGGGGGCTGTGGAGCCAAGAGGGGCTGAGCTAATAGCCTCCTATCTCCCTGGGGCACTATTTCTCCAAATATAGTTTCCCCCCTACCTGCACTGAGCCACATGGAGGAGAAGAGCCTATAAAAATGCAGGTTTCTGGACTGCATCCCAGTGTGAACATCTGGACCACAAATCTCATTCCACTTGTATCTTGAACTGAGTTCCCCAAATGATTTCTTATGGATAAACCTGGGAAATGAGAAGTAAGTCTCCTGGGGTGAGTGGGAGGGGACATGTGTTACCCAGAGGTGATATTTTTGCATCAGGCTTCAAGCACCGTTGCTCTAATACAAAGGTCACACACGCCAGGAAGCCACCCTGTGCAAAGCAAAGGGACCAGTGTCCAGACCTGAGGGGTCAACTGGGAAACTTTGTGAGATGATAGAAGCTAGAGTCTGAACACCATGAGGAACCATCAGAAGGATAAGCAGGCCTCTGGAAAGGGCTCTGAGAGTTCCCTGCTCTGTGCCATTGAGAAACTCCCAGAACCCCAATGCAACATTGAGAGACGTTGGTTGTAGCTGCAGAGCATCTGTGGAAATCTCCGTTGCTCCAGAATGTCACTCATATTGCAGGCAGGCAAGCACCTTTCTTAATTTTCCCTCCTGAGCTTCACTGGTGTCCAATTTTGTCTTGTTTTTTAATCTTCTTTTCAAATGCAAATCCCCTGGGGAAAAATAAAACTTCCATTGAGAAATGATGATTTCTCACTCTAAGAAATACTTTCATAAGTTGAGAGGAAGAGTAATTTTAGTTGTTGTGTTTTTGTTTGTTTGTTTGAAAACAGTGCCTTCTTGTATAGCCCTGGTTGGTCTGAACCTTTGAACTCACCTGCCTCTCTCTGACTCTGAAGTGCTAGGAAGAGGCAATTTTAGAATTTGGAAAGCTGGAGCAGAGGAGAGAAGGAGACTAGAACATTGGTTTCAGGGACACTTGAGGAAGCGCAAAGTTGGAGAGTACTTCTAGTCTCAGAAGGCTTTAAGCCCTAGCATACTACTGGTCCACAGAAATAAGAAATACAGCCTATTGTAAAAGAAATGAATCTTGGCTTCAAACTTCAGAACAGAAGACAGGGAACTTTGTTTCTGTATGGATCCTGATTTCTCTTTTCTGTCTCTGTTTCCACCTAGACTAGTCTGTGGGAAAATAAAAATATTTCCCCCACCACCAATTTAGTGACTAAAGCAGCAGAGGGGCCTGTGTTATCACTGGATAGAGGTGTCCAGATTCTTGTGTCATAAGCCAAGAAAACAGGCAGGGACTTGTAAATAGTAGTAATGGGAGAGGGAATTTCTTAAGAATGCACGTGGCGCCGGGCGGTGGTGGCGCACACCTTTAGTCCCAGCACTAGGGAGGCAGAGGCAGGCGGATCTCTGTGAGTTCGAGGCTGGGCTGGACCGATAAGCCTCCAAAACAATACAGAGAAACCCTGTCTTGTAAAAACAAAAAAAAAAAAAGAAAAACAACAACAAAAAAAAAGAATGCACGTGGCTAGACATGGTGATACAGGACCCTGGAGGGAGAGGCAGGTAGATCTCTGTCAGTTTGAGGCCAGCCTGATCTACATAGCAAGTACCAGGCCAGCTGGAGCTACATAGTGATACCCTGTCTCAAAAACAAAACAAACAAACAATAAAAAAAAGAAAGGAAGGGAGGGAGGGAGGGCTCCAAGAGAAGCAGACGAGACAGCTTGGAGGAAACGTTAGTAGCATGTAGGCATCTGGTGTACAAAGGATTGAGACCACTCTAGGTTATTTGCATAGCACGGAGATTTTCTGTACAAGCTCTGTCACCTGTGGGCATGATGCTAGGCGATGGCAGTTTTCCAGTTCTCCTTCCCGCCCACTGGTTCCTTTCGAATGCTAAAGCACAGCCTGTGTGCCTCAACTCTCCTCTCTGTTCTCTTGCCTCACTAGCTTGGATTCTACTTGCCGTTGTCTCTCCAGATCCAGCTTGAAGAGAGTAATCTTCACACTTGCTTCCAAGGTTATTGTGGCAGGGAAAAGAAAATATGAATAATTGCATGTAGGTTCTGTTTTAGGGTTCTTCAGAGAACTAGAACCAATACACAGGAGGTGTGTGTGTGTGTGTGTGTTTAGAAAAAAAGAGAAATACAGAGACAGTCACAACCAAAATTTTCTTTGGCCCACACAATTGTGGGGGTTGACAGATATGAGATCCACAGTATAGGCAGGCAAAGAGACTACATTACCGCTTGAGTCTGAAGGCAGTCCCAAAGCAGAATTTCTTTCTTAGGAGACCAAGTTTTTATCCCTTATGTTTTTCAAGGGATCAAATGGAGCCTATTGACACTTTAGAGGGTAATATTTTATTCAGTTCTCCTGATCCAAATATCAAACACATCTAAAGTGAATTCACAAAGGCATCTACAATATTGTTTGACCAGAAACTGGATACTATAGCCTAGCCAAAATAAGACATAAAACTGACCATCAGAGACTCTTATGTTTAGTCTAGACAGGATCCATCTCACCTTTGATTAAAGGTTATTGGGCAAAGTTATATCATTTGGATACATGGACACATGTGACTTCAAGGGGACACAAAAATTCAAAGCTTGCCGTTTCCCCATAGGGAAGACAGAAAATTTGGTAACAGCTCTAAATGGCGATCACATCTTTATTTCACTAGGGTGGTGGGGACATGTTTTAAGCTAATTCAGAGTCCTCTTTTCCTGGGTTCCCTTTGTCAGGATTAGAGGAGGGCATCTGTGTAGAGGTGTCTAGCCGGTGAACCTGTAACGATGACCATACCCCCTTTAGGCGTGACTTCAGGCAGACAGAAGCAGAAAGAGGGAAGTTTGAGGCATGGCTTTCTTTTCCATTGTCTTTCTGGTGGGTCAACCGATCAGGTAGGAAGCACAGAGAACTGCTCCCGTGGTTCTCAGTATTTTTCTGTGTAAGTGTTTCCCAAAAAAACACCCATTTATCATTTAGCTTGGGTCTAGTGAAATCTTTACACCCACGCCTTCACATCTGGACCTCATTTGCCATCTATTCAGATTGATATCATCACAGAGACATCTATGCAGTCTCAGTAACCTGCCTCCTACATTTCAGTTTGCAGGACTTCCTGAGAACCCAAAGTTCTCACAATCACATCAGGACCTCCCTGAGGCAAGTAGAATTATCCTGCTTTTCCTGGGTCACTCCAGAGCACAAGGAACTCTTGGAAGCTAGGGTGGGGAGGACTGTTAGTTGATCTTTAATGTCTGTTCTCTTCTATAGAGCTAGAACTCCCATTTCAAATCTGGATACGTGTCCGGAGTAGTCATTACATTTCCTGGACTTCCTTGCAGAAGCCTACCTTCCTTCCTCCTGCTGTCCTTCCTTTTGTTCTTTGGTAGAGCCATAAGAGTAGTGTCTGACCATTGTTGTAGACTCATCAGACACATACAATAACCATTAAGGGGTCTTACAAGTAGAGGGGGATCCCTTCTTCTTTGCTTCCTCCTCTCTGCTGTCTGGGACATGAATGGGGGTGACTGTAGCATGAATAGCCACTTTGGAGGATGAAGAGGCCTTGAGAACGGAGGTCATGCCTTGTGGAGCAATGTTTGGAGTGCCATATCCACTGATAGAGAGGAAATATATCTTCCTTAACTCTTACAAGTTCACTGTTGGGACTCTGTAATAGAAGACAGATTAACCAGAGAAATACAAGCAGATGTGTTTTTGCGTAAGGTCCTATGAACCAAAGAAACCTAAATGAAAGGTGGATAAAGGCTGTCACTTTGAACTCTGAAGTATAGAGGAAAAACTAGTGGGTTCTGATTAGTTTTCATATTCCTCTGATGTCTCCATAGGCTAATGAGGTCAACAGTCATTAAAAATGTATATCTTGCTAGGTATGGTGGCACACACCTTCAATCTCAGCCCTCTGGAGGCAGAGGCAAGAAAATCTCTGTGAGTTCAAGGCTAGCCTGGTCTGCATAATAAGTTCCAGGCTAGCAAAGGCTACATAGCAAGACCCTGTCTCAAAGAAAGAAAGAAAAAGAAAACAAGAATACATCCTGCTTCGGGTTAGTAGAGATCTTTTCTGCATCTGCTTCCTTCAGTCTCCAGCTCCATAACCTTCCTGTTTAGAAGGAGGTGGGTTCTCATCTTTATAGCCCTTGGCTACCATCTGCTGGGTTAAAGACACTTAACTTCCTACTCTCTTAAGCTGTGTTCCCGATTCTTCTTATCACTTGCAGAACACCAACGAAGTGCTGTAATTGGTTTTCTTACTCTTTGTTCTTTGGGGGCCTACCACCCAGCTCCCAAATAAATACAGGGAAACTTATTCTTACATATTAATGTCCGGCCTCAGCTTGGCTTGTTTCTAGCCAGCTTTTCTTATCTTAAGCTATCCCATCTACCTTTTGCCCCTGGGTTATTACCTTTCTCTATTCCATATGTCTTTCTTTATTTCTTACTCCATTCCTGGTTGATTCTCCTTTTTCTCAACATTCCCTTTTCTCTCTCTCTCCTCTTATTTATCCTCTCTGCCTGCCAGCTCTACCTATTTCTCTCTCCTGCCTAGCTATTGGCCATTCAGCTCTTTATAGGACCAATCAGGTGTTTTAGACAGGCAAAGTAACACAGCTTTACAGAGTTAAATGCAACATACCTGTATGTCATTAAACAAATATTCACAGCATACATGTAATACATCTTTAACTAATGTTCCACAACAAAACACAGGATAGGTGCCTGAGTGGCACAAAAGACACAGAATCTGCAGCATCAGAGCTGCCTGACCCAGGACCAACCCTCAGAGAGGCATGCAGATGGTCCATTCTCTCTCCTTCTTTTGCTCTTTGTTTGCAGACACAGATGGAGAGAAAGGAGATGTAAACCAAGTCTAACCTGGAATGCTATGTCAGCTACTGGGAAGGAAGGGTAATTTCTCTTCAACCTTCAGACACTCTTAGTTGGGAGTGTCCGTATTAAAAAGCTCCTTGAGGTGGCCTTAGATGTTATGATAAGGCTTGCTGTAGTTGTTGAAGTTCCCTCAGAAGCAATCCCAAGTGAGGATTTGAGTGCAAGTAGTATATTCTCAAGTCAGATGGAGATGTGAGATGAAGATGCAAAGGGATTCAATAAAGGCTGTGGTGAGAGCAACTGGAACTCTTTGGAGGGAGTGCTGAGAATAACAGCATATGTTCCAGGATTATCTAGACTATCCCTGTTCTGGCTCAAGAAGCTGAGGACCTTGGCCACTTATTTATTCCATGTTGGCTGAGTTGCTTCTGGAGGCATTCATTCTCCAGAACTTCCTGATTGCTCCATCTGCAGGCCTCAGAGGAGTCTGCTGGGGCCAACAAAACACTTTCAGGGGAAGCTGTAGTGTCCATGGTCAGAGACAAGGGCCCATGGGTCCAGTACTCGTGTCCAATTTGACTTCTCTCTAATCCTGTCCCCACTGTGAATAATTTGCACAGGTGGGGGGAAGAATCTTTTAAGAAAGGAATTAGGCACTGGAGAGATGGGTCTGTAGTTAAGAGCACTTGTTGCTCTTGCCAAGAACTCAGATTCTGCTCCCAGCAGCCACATGGTGGTTTGCAGTCATCTATAGATCTTTGGAACTCAGAGGACACAAGGATGCACACAGGGTGCACAGGCATATGTGCAAACAAGATGCTCATACCACAAAAAAATAGATAATTCTTTTTTAAAGAAAGGAGTTAGCTTAACTTGAAGTGAAACATGAACGAAGTACTTGGGACTTCTGTTTTCTGAGTTCCACACAGTAGTGTTTTTACCAGGGCTAAGCTATATAATTTACATGACTCAGCCCATATGAAGATGGTTGGGTCTTATGCAGAAACAAGTCTTTCAAGATATCAACAGCAAAGCATTAAGGAGGTGTGAGACCATTCTATGCATGTGTCCTGTGCAAACATACAGCCCATGCTCTCTGGGCTGGCCAGCCACCAGCTCTGGGGTGTTTGGAATATTTTACAGGTGGCTTGAAAAATCCCTCAGTGTTAGCTCTAGGTTTCCAACTTGAATTTCTTGTTCTCCATGCTTCTTTCTTTCATGGGTTTATTTTTTTTCCTCTCTGATTCCTGACACTGAAGATTCAAGAGGGTTAGCATTCTTTCAAAGTACCTTAGAGCACCCATCTTCTTGTTTTTGACCTGAAACAGTCCTATTCCTGGATGAACTGTGGGAGATGAACATGATTGAGTGTAAGACAGACTTTTAATCCCTTGGTTATAATGAACTTCCAGGTTGTTCAGTGTGTTCCTAGCTTTACTTGTCTTGCCTTCTTCATCTTGTGACCCCCTTAGTCTAATGGTTGAGAAAACAGATGGTATCAGCCTACAGTTATTCTGGCCATGGCCTGTCATGCGGTCCCAGTGGGAAATAATGGACCAGAGGAAGTAGATTGGAAAGGGTTAATTTAAGAAAGTGTGAAAATATCAAGTCAATAGGGTTAGCTCATGAATCTGAACAAAAGAAACAGGGTCTTGACACCCCTGTCTCTGGTCTCTACTCTCTGTCTATATCCCTGTAGTGACTGTGTGAGTTGAGGGCGTGGAAAGGTTCTCTATGACTCTTTGCTCCACCCAGGCTTGGAGCAGTGTTGAGACGTGCCCCTCTCCAAATAAAAAAATAACAAAAACAAACAAACAACCTCCCCCAAATCCTCTTAGTCTTCCACCTCACTTTTCCGTCTGTCTCTATCATACTTTCAGACATCCAGAGGCCATTCTTTGTTGGTTTTGCACTTTTTTCCATAGATCTCTTTTCAGCATTATTTATAGCAAATAACCTTGGAAGTTAGAAGCTGACTTCCATAGATCACAGGACAGCTGTTTTGTCTGACCACTACAATGTAGATAACGATTTTCTCTGGGGGCAAAGGAGACACAGACTTGCTAGTGGCATCTTTTTTGTTGTTGTTGTTTTGTTTTTCGAGACAGGGTTTCTCTGTAAAGTTTTGGAGGCTGTCCTGGAGCTCACTCTGTAGACCAGGCTGGCCTCGAACTCACAGAGATCCGTCTGCCTCTGCCTCCCGAGTGCTGGGGTTAAAAGGCATCCACCACCAACGCCCGGCGCTAGTGGCTTCTTAGTTAACTGGTTTCACACTCAGTATTCCAAAGTGATCTTTACCTGACCAGTTCTTTTCACACCCTTGAGGGTTGAGGGGGCAAGGGGACTGAGAGAACATGGGGTGATGGGCCTGTGGGGCTGTGAGTGGATACACATACGGGGTTTCAGGTCAGGAGACCTCACAGCTGCAGGACTAGCAGGTGTTCAGGGACAGCTTGACTATTTGACCTGACTCTGCAGGACTGTCTGTTTTTCCTCTGGGTCAGGCACTTTCTGTGTTTTTAAAGGTAGCACTTCAGTCTCTGAAGTGTTTTAGCTGTTGATTCTTTTCTTCTCTTGCCTTCCTTTACTGTCATCTTCAGGTGTTGGAGGTGCTAATTATTAATGTATGTTCTTTGACTTCTTAGCAAAGCTCCATGTGTGGATCAATATGAACTGGAGTAATTCAGGGGGAACTTTTTGAGCTCCTTGGTGGCCTTGTAAATATAATCCAACATTTGACTAGTAAATTGCAAAGCACAATGAATCATAAAAAGGGTTTGTTGGCTTGGTGGTGGTGCATGCCTGTAATCTCAGAACGGGAGAGGTAGAGGTAGGAGGATCAGTCACCCGTGGCTGCTAAGTTTTTGGTCAGTGTGAGCTATGTGTGGCCCTGTCATACAACAACACAACACAGCACAACACACATTCACATATGTGCAGCACACTTAACACTCACACATATGCACACATATATACACACAGAGCACACTCAAGCATACACACACAGCACACATGCACTCACACATACACACACAGAGCACACTCACACACACTACATACATGCACACTCACACACACTACACACATGCACACTCACACACAGCACACATGCACACTCACACTGCACACAGAGCACACACACACACACAGCACACATGCACATGCACACATTTCTGCAGATTCCAGAATGTCTCCCACGTGCTGCTGCCCCAGACTTTCACCTCGGGGACTGCAGAGCCTTTTCAAGATCAAAGGCTGTTTTCTTCAGGGGCACAAGAAAGTGGAGCCGTGATGTGCTGCAGTGCAGATCTCAGGGCCACCCCTGTGGATTGACCCTCAGAGCATCATTCCATGAATTCCTGCACACAGGGGCTAGGCAGCAGCAGCTGGCTAGACTCCTTTGTGGTCAGCATTTTGCATAAGATCATAGTCATATTGTGTTTTATGCTGCTTGTAACTGAATACCACAGGCAAACTAATAGAGAATAGAGGTTTGCACGGCTCATTGTTCTAAAGACTAGGAGGCTCAAGATGAGGTAGCTGGTGGAACTATTCTTCCGAATCCCAAGGTGACTGTCTTATAACAAGACAGAGCTAGCAAGCCATAGAGAGAACTCCTTTTACATCAAAGCCACACTAGAAATAACCCATTACTCTACAAACCAGCAATTTCATGAATGGGCTGCCCCATTCATGAAGACAGAGTACTAATGGCCATCACCTCTCCACCGTCCCACCTCTTAATATTTCACAATAGCAACCATGTCAATCAGTTTTCCATAACACTGACAAAATGCCTGTGGATAACAACTTAAGGAAGGCATAGCTGGCTCATGGGTTCAGAGATGTCAGTTCGTGGTTGACTGGTTCCGTTCCCACAAGGTTTGGGACAAGGCAGAAGCGTGGGGATGGAAGGGCATGACACAGGAATACTGTTCCCTTGTGGCTGTCTGGAAGGAAAGTCAGAGGGTGGTCCGACAGGGAAGCAGACGTAAAGTCACCCAGTTTCTCTAGCTGGGCTCCACTCCTTAAGAGCCTATTCAGCTATGAACTGATTGTATTTGTTTTTTGTTGCTGTGACAAAATCAAGTTAAAGAGGAAAGGGTTTATGATTTTGATCACAGTTTGAAGGGGAGGCGTGGCAGCAGGAATATACGGCATCTGGTCACACTGTGCCCACATTCAGGAAGCAGAGAGAGATGAACATCAGGGTTCAGCTCACCACCTTCTTTTTGTTAACTCTGGGAACCGCCCATATCTGTGTGTTTCCACTCCTATGGTGCATTGTCTGCTAAGATCTAGAGCCACCTGGGAGACCATGTTGGGTGTGGCTTTGGGAATTATCTTGATTAGGTAAACCGAGGCAATGAGACCTGCCCACTGTGGGTGGAACTATCCCCTGGCTTGGGATCTGCAGTGTGTGTGTGGGGGGGGGAAGATGAGCTGAGTATCAGTGTTCATCTCTCTCTGCCTCTTGGCCATAGATACATTGTGATCAGTTGTTTCAAGTGCCTGATGCTTTGACTTCCCCAGGATGATGTACCTGAACTTTGTGCCAAAGGAAACCCTTCTTTCCTAAGTTGCTTTTGTTGCAGCATTTTCGCACAGTAACAGAAAGGTAAGCAAGAGCCCTCTTTTCTGGATGCTTCCTGATAGATGCATGCAGAGGTGTATTTCCTGGTGATGTGGTGACTGTGAGGGTGTTACAACTTAAAATTGACCACAGCTAGGTCCTGCTTGAGTGAGGGGACACCTCCCAAGGTGAGGGATTCTGTTTCCTTCTGGAACAGCTATGGGAGAGTCTCTACTGCTTCATACATGTTGGCATTGCTGCTGCTAACCTGTCTGATGTGGTTGTATTAATCAGGAGGGGCACTTGAGTTTCAGGATAGCTCAGTGACAGAGTGCTTGCTTGGCATACAAGCACCTGAATTTGACCTGCAAAACTAGAAAAAGAGGCATAGAAAATTACACCCAGTTCTGCTCAAAGCACTTTAATTCCATCTGTTAAAAAGACCGTCATTTGCATACTAATATATTAGAACAAGACACCATCTGCTGGCAGTTGTAATAAATAAATCTAAGATGTCTACGATGTGACTTGCAAACCCTGTGAGCTATGTATGCTTCAGAGGTGTGCAGTGTCAATAGCTAGGTAACTGTTAGAAGATTCTACCTCACATTTCTCCTATTCCAAGACTGGCTTCCTGATTTCTTCAGAAGTGCTTATGTCACAAATAGGTTTTAACACATCCCTGATACTTAGTGCTGTTAGCTATATCTGAAATGTCCTCATTGGGCACCAGCTTGACAGCACTGGAGTGTGGCAGGAACTTTGAAAGGTAGGACCCATTGGCAGATATTTAGGTCTTTGGGGGGTGTTCCTGAAGGCAGGGTTTAAATGAGTCCACCAGACCCAAGATAAATGATAAGTAGGTATTTATTAGGAAAGTACTTGGTTCCATAGTGTAGCGGTTATCACGTCTGCTTTACGCGCAGAAGGTCCTGGGTTCAAGCCCCAGTGGAACCACCACAAGCTCACTGGCAAGGCCAGATGCCACTACATAGTCCCTCAACTGTGATTTTAGTACCATGGTCTCTGCTTCTTTCTTGTCCTCCTCATCATGGCTATCGGGTGACTCTGAGTGAACTGTGCCAACTTATCCTATTGTGATATGGTCCTTTACTACAGACCCAAAAGCAATAGGACCAACTCACTACAGACTGATGTTTCTAAGATTGTGAGCCAGAACAAATCTTTTCTCTTGATAATGATTTTCCTCAGGCATTTTTTTTAGAATAATAGAAAACTGACTTGATGGAGGGTTCCAGTCTGCCACTAACAACTGCAACACAGAAGACTGACAAGGTGACAGCAGGGAGGATGGAAACTTCATAAGACTCCAAGGTTTGTAAAAAGAAAATAAATATCTCATGCCAGGCGGTGGTGGCGCACGCCTTTAATCCCAGCACTCGGGAGGCAGAGGCAGGCAGATCTCTGTGAGTTCGAGGCCAGGCTGGACCGACAGCCTCCAAAACAATACAGAGAAACACTGTCTCGTAAAAACCAATATATATATATATATATATATATATATATATATATATATCAGAAGAAGACTCACAAAGAGGCTGGAGAGATGGCTGTGCCAGCTGGCTTTTGTGAACTTGACACAAACCTAAACTTGACACAAACCTGGACATACTTGGGTATTGGGAATCTTTTCTTTTAAAATTATTTTTTATCTTTTGGGATTATAACATAATTATATTATTTTCCCTCCTCCAACCAATCCCATTTTGGCCCTGTTCTCTTTCAAATTTATGGTCTTTTCCCCATTAATTATTGATATATATATATGTTTACACACATATGCATTTCTAAATACAGCCTATGCAGTTTGTATACTGTCACTTGTATGTATAGTTTCAGTGCTGACCACTTGGAATGGGGTAACTAGTTGGTGGGCCTATTTCTCCTGCTCTCAGCATTCCTTGGTTGTCTGTAGTTCTTTGTGTAGGGTTGATCTCGGATTTTGCTTGTCACTTTAGCATATCTGTTGATGTCATCCTTGCTCAGCTCTTTATGTAGTCATGACAGTGAGACTTGATGAGAGTAGCTTTTGGCATTGCTAGTGGACACAATCTTATAGCAAACTCCCTGGCCCTCTGGCTCTTACAATCTTTCTGCCTCAGGAAGATGGAACAGTTTCCTCTCTCTCCACTCCTCCCAGCTCCCCTCTCTTCCAGAGTCACTCCCTCTCTGTTTCCTCTTCAGAAAAGAACAAGCCTCCAAGAGACAGTTAGATGGGACAAAACAAGATACAATAAGTCAAGGCAAAAGCCCTCATTTTGAGGCCAGACAAGGCAACCGGTAGGAGGAAAAGAGTCCCAGAAGCAGGCAAAAGAATCAGAGACACACCCCCACTCTTACTGTTACGGGTCTCACAAGAACACCAAGCTGACAGCCATAACATATACACAGGGGATCTGGTGCAGACCAATGCAGGCCCTCAGCTAGCCACCTCAATCTCTGTGAGCCCATGTGAGCCCTGCTTAGTCCATTCAGTGGGTCATGTTCTTCTGGTGTCCTCCATCCCCTCTGCTCCTACACTCTTTCCTCCACTTCAAGAAGAGGGGATCTTAATTAAGAAAATGGCTCCATAAGATTGGCCTATAGGCAAGTTGGCAGATCATTTCCTTGATTAGTGATTGATATGGGAGGGCCCAGCTCATTGCACATGGTGTCAAATGTGGACTGGTGGTCCTGGGTTCTTCAAAGAAGCAGGCTATGCAACCCATGTGGAACAAGCCAGTGAGCAGCACCCTTCCATGGCTTGTACTTCAGCTCTTGCCTTTGTTCCTGTATGACTTGTGACTTGAGAACTGTACTCTTGCCTCCCCAAGTTGCTTTGTGTCATGGGGTTTTTATCACAGCAATGATAACCCTAACTAGTACAATAGTTCAACAGCTAAAGGTAATGGCCACTAAGCCTGATGGGTGGCCTGAGTCTGACCCCCCCAGTTGTTGACTGACCTTTATGTGTGCTTGGGGAAGTGCACATAGCTGCCTCCCCCAGGTAAATAAATAAATGTAATAAAAAAAATAAAAATGAAACAACACTAGAGATGTCAGCTTCCAACCCTGGCACTTGGGAGGCTGAAGCAGGAAGATCTTCCTGGGTTATGTAATGATATCTTGTTTCATAAAACAGACCCAAACACATATATACACACACCACACCCACACACACACACAAGGAGGGAGGGAGGGAGGGAAGGAGGAAGGGAGACAGACAGACAGACACAGACAGACAGACAGACAGACAGAGAGCTCTTCCTTATAGAGAGTTCCTTGGAGATGACACATAGTAAGTTCCACGTAGGAGAGCTACACAGTCAACAAGATGGGACAACCTATATTTGCTTGAGAAATAAACACAGTAGAGATCTTGAAATCAGCAAGCATTTCTTCTATGCAGATTTACAACCCACCATCTTAATGCCTTTAAAAGAAATTCCTCTGTAATCACCCTGGTTTACCCCTGTTTTGGAAAGGAAATAGCTGTCTGACCCAGCCTGCAAATGGCTTTCTGATGAAGTGCGGACTCTGGAAGAGCTCCGTGGGGAGCTGGACACTTGGGCCTCTGTCTTCTCTGGCTTAAGGTCTTCCTTCCGGGTTTCCCGTCTTTGTATGCAGTGCTGCAGTCTTGAGTTTAAGGTTTAAGACAGCTTGCTTCTTCTTCCTTTGCTTGCTTTCTCTTTACTCCCCTACCCTCCCCCAACCTCAACCCTGCCAAACATTTGTGGTGCTAGGAGTTGTAACCACTTCGTCCTGCACGGTAGGCAAGCACTATGTCCCTGAACCCTATCCCTGGCCTCTCTTCCTCCCCTAACTGCCTTCTAATCGTTTTGTCAGTTCTCAAACTTGCAGTAAAAGCTAAGTAGAGGAAGGGACCAAGGCCTTGATTTTGATATAAAGACTCTCTCTCCTTCTATGATGTGCTTTGTTAATCACTTGAGGATGGGGGCGGGGAGCTCCCCAAAGACAACGGGAAAGCTGGCCTCCATGTTTTACCCTCCTTGCTCTGATCTTGCTGTAGCAGGTTTTCCTTCCCTGAACTCTCAACCCCTCCCTTAGCCTGAATTGTCATACTGGCAACTTCATCCAGGATTTTCCTGGATGGATCCAGGGCTTTGAGCCAGGAAAGTGCTGGAAAGAGAAGGCTCATCCTGGGGGAGTGACAGAGGGAGGGATCCAAATCCCTGACTAATTGCAGCTTACAAAGTCACTAGGATAGTATACTAAGAAACCTGTCTGCAACACTGTTATTTGGATCCATTTTGAATTCAATCCTTGGAGGAAGAAGAGTAAAAGAGAGAGAAAGAGGGAAGAAAAAAAGAAGAAGAAAATCTTTCCTGTTACAAATAAAGTATCACAGATGCTAACTGAAGATTACCAAAGACAGTAAAATAGGCCAAGAAAAGGTGGGAGTTGGGGGTGGGGTGGGGGTGGGGGTGGACCAGGACAAAGGCAGTGCTTCGGAGCTGATTGTTGATACTGATGCTGGTGGAGACTAAAGGACACACACACACGCACACGCACGCACGCACACGCACGCACGCACACGCACGAGCGCGCACGCGCACATGCACCTTCAGAAACCTAGAACTGGGACCTACATCCAGCCACTTTCTTCCTGTAGAGGCACATTATTTTTCTTCCTTGTTCTGGAAAATGAAACTCAGTTCTGCAGTATGTGGGTGTCTTTAAAAAAACAAAATGAAGTGTTACTCAGAGGTGCAAAACATGGCATACAGGCTGAGGTATCGGTGGATTTTGCCTCCGAGACAGCTATGTCCCGCCCCCAATAACAGTGCTATGGTTTGGGGGAGAGGAGGGGTAAGTTTGCTTCTTCTCTGCCCATGTGATTGTGGTGTGAGGGGCTCCCACCTCCAGCTGACCTCTATGTCCCTCCTCCAAGTTGGGTGTACCGAAGCAATTGTTGACACTGGAAGGTTCCTGTGACTTCCATCAGATGGAGGACTTTCCTTACACGGTGGTGAAAGAAAGGTTTACTTTCTGTTATGGGTACCAGACATCCTGTGATATTGAAGGGCCCAGGCCCTCACCCAGCCCCCTGCTTTAGCAGCTATGACAGACTGCAGAAAAGACCCAGCAAGATGTAGGCCCCTGATAGCAATATGTACTGAGCTCCCAACATTGCCCAATCTTGCCTTAAACACTAGAAAGCCAGATACCCTCCATGTGGCAAGGAACCAATCAGAGGTTATCCGGCATGCTCTGGATGTGCTTTACCGATAACAATGGAATGCAGAGTTTAACAACTGCTCTGGGAGGGCCTCTAGGCATAGCAACCTTACTGCAACTGCAGTTAACCAATCAGCACAGGACAGGTTGCCCAAGCTCAGAGGTGCACCAATCCTGAGGCTGTTGTTATGCAACCAACAGACTCTCAGACACTCCCCTTGCTCTACCCCACTATATTCCCTGCCCCGCTGCTGCTCAAGGTCCTCCTGCTTCGCTCTCTGTATCAGATGGACAGGGGAATCCGAGTTAACTTGTAAAATTAAAAACTCTTTGCTTTTTCATCCGATTGGGTCTTTTGGTGATTTAGGGGTTCAGAGTTTGGACACAACAATATTCATGTGGCATTGCCTCTGGTTTGTTTTGTAAGATCTTGCCTGAGAATGAAGCCAAAGAAGATCCCCCAGTAAGGAAGAGAAAGTCTTTGAGGACACTGTGATCATCTGGATTCAGCAGTACCCCATGCATGGGATGTTAGTCCGATGTGCTAGAAGCCTGCCCCATGTCTTTGCTTTTAACCACTCTGCAACCATGTGTCTATCACTTGTTATCCAGTGGCTTTAGAAAGCCCAAGAGGCTTATCTAGGTCTCTGGCCTGGGCAGAACAAATAAGAGCTGTTGCTAGCTGCCTTTGCCTCAGCAAGCAGCCTGGAGACATATTTCCAGATCGTGTTTGACTCCCAGAGTACAGCTGCCTCTGAAAGACAGAGAGAGAGAGAGAGAGAGAGAGAGAGAGAATGAGCCAGGAGCTGGCAGCAAGAACTCGGTTTAATAATCACTATGTTCAGTTCTGGGCTATTGTATAACTGTGCTCTCAGAGGATACCCGTGAGCAAAAATGGATGCACGTAAAGGTCCAACCAGCATTCAAGAAGCCAGGGCCTCCTCTTGTTCCTGTATGCAAAGGGATAATTGTTCTCAGACTCGCTGGAAGAGACAGCTCTTGGCTCCCGAGCAGGAGCCCATGTGGAAACGTTCTTTGAATGGAAAGCAGCAGGAAGCAGCTGTTAAGGGAATGGACAATTAGAAAGGAGAGGCCCCTTTAATATTTATCCTCTGGCCAGCAAGGATTGGTTGATGGCTTCTATTGTGCTAGGGATGGGGACTGGAATGAAAGGCAAAAATGCATGCCCCGAAGAGGCGTGTTGCTGGGTTAGGAGTGGGCGAGGAAATCCAAGGGTAAATAATGCAATCTGTGCATGTACGTGGGAATACAGTAAATCAAGAATGCCCTCCACCGACGGCATTCCCACCCCTCCTTAGCTTCTAGAATGTCATTCATTCATTCAAGGAGGCTGGATGCCTAGGTAGGATCGGGGTGAACCATGATTTTAAGGCAGGCATACAAAATGATAGGCTTGTGGAAACCCAAAATTCTGGACTTCACCCCCAGAGTTTTTGATTCAGTCACTCTAGGTAAGGAATATGAATTTGCATCCCTAGTAAGTTTTGGAGTGATGTGGATGCTGCTGGCCTGAGGATGCTTCCTTGAAGCATAGTCATCCTATTGATACCTAGTACAGTCAGTCCTCCATAGCCTGTGGGCTTGTTTACTTGGGGGTTGCTGTCTGGATCAAGTGTTGACAGATTCATGATATCAAGAAATCAAAGAACTGAAGAAGCTCATACAGATTACAAAGCAGCAAGGTAAAGTAAAGCATTAGGACAGATGGGATCCACTGCCACAGACCAGAGGGCTCCTTGAGATTAGAGTCCTCAAGGTAGTTGGTGATGAGGCTCAGTAAAAACAAAAAAACAAAACCACTTGCCAAATAGGCCTGACAACGTGAATTTGAACTAAGGATTCCATTGTAGAAGCCAAGAATAGACTCTCAAATGATGTCCATTGACCTCCACACATGTGCAACCCAACACACACACACATTCACGTGTACCTTTAAGATTTTTCTTCATTAAAGTGTCAGCAAGATGACTTGGCTTCAGTAAGTAAAGACATTTGTGGCCAAGCCTGATGACCTGAATTGATTCCCCAGAACCCACATGATGGAAGGAGATAACTGACACCTCTCCCCCCACCATAAATAAATAAACAAACAAATAAAGTACTCAGGAGCCCCAAGTTATCTTCTGGGACCTTCCTTTCTAAGCCCTAAGAGGAAGTGGAGTTGTGTCTCCGATGGTTTTTTGCTTTGGCTGACAGACTTGGATTACATAGACCTTAACTCCTTGCACATGCCCTTTTTTGTGAGATATCTGATTTTAATTGTATGTATATCTAGTGATGTATAGGCATAAGATGGTAAATAAGGAATTCTTCCTAAAAGTTCATCCAAAGGACCTGATAACTGTGTGAATGGAAACCAGTCTTATCTGAATTGCCCTCCTGCTTTCCAATCTCTGATAGATCCATGTTTGAATGGATATGGGACATTATCAAGAGGTAGCTAAAGGTAGCTAAGGGGAGTGACTTACTTTTATTGTTTAAAGCAGACATACAGGTGTAGGTTCAGGTTGCTAGGTGCACTTTTAGTTAGAGAGTATGTGTACTGCCCAAGCCAAGTGGTGTCCTAGGTTGCTAAGTGATTCCTATGCTTGGCCTCTTCACCATCATCCATGGATTTAATTAATCATGGCTTAAAATGAGTTGACCTGTAAAAGTTGCATCCATACCAAACATGTGCAGATCTGTTTTTTCTTGTTATTATTCCCTTAACAATATAATAACTATTTACATTGTATTAGTATTTTAAATTATCATGCATCTCTCTTAGGAACTTCCCTGTTTCCCAGACTCACTGGCACTGGGATTGTAAACTGACACTCCCCTAATCCATATCTAAAATCCATATATGAGTGAGTACATACCATGTTTGTCTTTTTGTGTCTGGGTTACCTCACTCAGGATGGTTTCCTCTAGTGCCTTCCATTTGCCTGCAAATTTCAAGATTCCATTGTTTTTTTCCACTGAGTAGTACTCTATTGTGTAAATGTACCACATTTTCTCTATCCATTCTTAAGTTGTGGGGCATCTAGGTTGCTTCTAGGACCTAGCTATTACAAATAATGCAGCTATGAACATAGTGGAACAGACATCCATGTTGTGTGAATGGGCATCTTTTGGGTATATGCCTAAGAGTGGAGTTGCTGGGTCTTGTGGTAGACTGAGTCCCATTTTCCTGAAGAATCTCCATACTGATTTCCAAAGTGGCTGTACAAGTTGGCACTCCCACCAGCAGTGGAGGAATGTTCCCCTTTCTCCACTAATATACTAAATTCTAAAACTGGAATTTTCTTGTGGCAGAAAGCGATCAGAATACCTTTCTCTTCTTGGGGTGAGTGATAAAATGTTTTTTACACATGGGCAAGGACCAGCCAGCACCCTCAGGCACTTAATTCTTGCTGTCCAGGGGAGAAGTTACCCTAGTAAGTAACTCTAGAGAATGGCAGGTAGTAGCATTGGAAGATGATAAGTCAGAGGTGAACGGTGATGGAGATATGAAGCATTTCTGGCAGAGGAAGAGAAAATGCATGCTGAGATGGATTAAGTTTTGATTAGAAACAAAAAGTTCTTTAACCATGGCTCTAAGCTTTCTGGTTTGGGGGATGCGTTTCCTGGTGAATGAGGTGCACAAAAGGAGGAGAAGAAGATAGAGTTTTGTTCTTGGATATGGGGATGTAGCTCTGTTGGTAGGGTACCTGCCTAGCATGCACACAGCTCCAGGTTCAGTGCTGTATATAACTGGGCATGGTGGCTCCTGCCTGTAAGTCCAATATTCCAGAGGCAGGAGGATCAGCCTTTCAGGGTTATGCTAACCTATGTGCTGAGTCTGAAGATGTCCTATGTCAGAGATACTGACTCAAAGTAAGAAAGAAAGGAAGAAAGAAAAAAAGGAAGGAAGGAAGGAAGAAAGAGTTTTTGTTTTGTCTCTGCTGAGTTTAACACCCCCTCCAGAGTGACCTGAGGGAGCCTCACGTGGGGGATTGCCTCCATCAGATTGGCCTGTGGGTGTCTGTGGGGTATCTTCTTGACTGGTGACTGAAGGTAGCTCACTGAGTGCCATGCCTGGGCAGGTGGCCCTGTGTTGTGTGAGAAAGCAAGCTCAGTAAGCCCGGAAGCAGCATCCTCCAAGGCCTCTGCCTCACGTCCTTCCCCCGGTTCCTGTTTTGAGCTCCCTCGATGGATTGTGACCTAGAGGCAGGACCTCATTAGCTTCTCTGCAGACCAGACAGCGATTTCCTGTTTCCCCTGCTTATATCCTGTTTCCACCCAGCTATCTGTCTGTACAGACCTCCAGACATCTGTGGTTAGCTAGTTGCAAGCTCCATTCTCTTACCTTCAGATACGCTTTATTTGTACAAGCAAGACATCACCACACGACCTGGAAGGGCAAGCCAAATCTTCATTTCCTTTCCTTCCCAAGCTGCTTTTGGTCAGAATATTTTATCATAGCAACCGAAGAACAAACTAATATAGAGCCCCAGCTCAAAATATAAGGTGAAGCCTAGTGTAATGGCCCACGCCTTTAATTCCAGCACTTGGGAGGCAGAGGCCTATGACTGTGAGGCCAGCATGGTCTATATAGAAAGTTCCAGGCCAGCCAGGGTTACATTCTGAGACAATGTCTAAAACCACTATAATAATCAACTAATCCAACAAACAATACCACCCCCCAAAAAAAATCTAAAACAATCCCCACCCAAATAAGGTGGAATGATTAGGGCCAATATTTCAGTGTTAGCATCCGTTTTAATATGCTAACATCTGCTCCCCCCCAACACTCACACTCATTGGGGGCGAATAGAGCATTAGATGGGCAAAAGGGTGGAGACAGGGTCAATATCTAATAGCTAGAGCAGGAGGTAGCAAAGCACCTATGAAGGAGGAGATAGAGGCTCCAAGGCAGTGCGGTTCTCAACCTTCCTAAGGATTCCACCCTTGAATACAGTTCTCAACCTTCCTAAGGATTCCACCCTTGAATACAATTCTCAACCTTCTTAACGATTCCACCTTGAATACAGTTCTCAACCTTCTTAACGATTCTACCCTTGAATACAGTTCCTCATGCTGTGGCGACCCCAACCATAAAATTATTTTTGTTGTTACTTCAGAACTATAATTTTGCTCCTGTTATGAATCAAAGTGTAAATATCTGTGCTTTCTGATGGTCTCATGCAGCCCAGTGAAAAGGTCGTTTAATCCCAAAAGGGACAATCCCCATAGGTTGAGAGCCACTTATCTAAGAAGAAAGAGAGGGTAGTAGCTCCACTGCTGGAATAAAGAGAGAGGCTGTCTGGCCACACAGCCATGCCTTTCACCAGCACAAACACTTGTATTACACTGTGCATGCACAGTGACAACAAGATACGGTTCCTCGGCACACATGTCCATACAAGATGCAGCTCCTCAGCACACATGTCTATTTTCTTCTATGACAAGGTAAGCACTGTACTACCATGCAAGCCCTGTCCATTTTTAAGTCTTTTTTATTTTAAAGAGGGTCTTGTGTATTACCCTAGCAGACCTTGAACTTGTGATCCTTGTGCCTCAGCCTAATGGGATTATAGGTTTGCTGGAATTTTGATTGTGCTGATAAAGAGCATGCAGTGTCCCACATACTCACTGGCTGGTGGTTTCTTTCTCTGATAAACAGCATGCAGTAAGTATCCCATGTACTCACTGGCTGGTGGTTTCTTTCGCTGATAAACAGCATGCAGTATCCCATGTACTCACTGGCTGGTGGTTTCTTTCGCTGATAAACAGCATGCAGTAAGTACCCCATGTACTCACTGGCTGGTGGTTTCTTTCGCTGATAAACAGCATGCAGTAAGTACCCCATGTACTCACTGGCTGGTGGTTTCTTTCGCTGATAAACAGCATGCAGTAAGTACCCCATGTACTCATTGGCTGGTGGTTTCTTTCTCTGATAAACAGCATGCAGTAAGTACCCCATGTACTCACTGGCTGGTGGTTTCTTTCGCTGATAAACAGCATGCGCAGTGTCCTACATACTAACTGCTTGGTTTCTTGGAAATTGTGACTGGGTCTTTCAAGACGCTGGAATACGGTTGGGTTTTGGACAAAGGCTCAGAATAAAGTCCACTGTTGATTTCTGTATCTTTTGTGAGACCTAAATCCTGTAACAGCATATAACATCCACATAAGTTCCATGTGAAGCCCTTCCTTCTCTGGCCCATGTCATTTGTAATCCTAGTTCTTCCTATTCTGTGTATGCTGTTCTCCAAGTAATCCTACTACTCAAAATCGACAGCTGCTTCCTCTCTCCCTCCTTCCTCCCCTTTACCCCCGACTCTCTCTTTCTTTTATCTTTTTCTTTTCTTTTTCTTTTTTTCTTTTTTTTTTTGAGATAGGGTTTCTCTGTGTAGCACTGGCTGTCCTGGAACTCCCCCTGTAGACCAGGCTGGCCTTGAACTCACAGATACACATCTGCTTCTGCCTCCTGAGAGCTAGGATTAAGGTTTTCTTCCTCCCCCTTTCCTTCCCTCCGTCTTCCTTTCCTCTCTATCTCTTCCTGTTCCTCTTTTTCTTTTTAGATACAGCCTCATTATGTTACCTAGGTGAACCTCAACCTTCTGGGCTCAGCTCAAATAATCTTCCCGCCTCAGATCCCTGAGTGACTAGGATGTCAGGAAAGGGCTACCAAACCCAGTCCACATCCCTCAATATGCTGTCTCCTTCCTCTAGGAATACCAGTCTCCAGCTAAAATCCTCTGTCTGCTCCCTGTCACTCTTGGAATAAATTCAAATATAATCACACATGGCCATACCTTCACTCACTGAGGAGGAAAAGCAGCCCCGCAACAGAGCTTCTTAAACTGCCAGTGAGGAAAAAGTTGAGGCCTCAGCTGACTCTTAGCTCATTAAGACTTTGCTGAACACTGTGTCCAGGACTCTATGTCCGTGTCTCACTTCACTTTGCTGGACACCGTCTCCCTCTTGATCCCTGCTCTATTAGCATCTTCTTGGAAGCCAACATTCAGATCGCTCACTCACAGTCATGTGAACTCTTCTCTTTGGAACAGCTCACCCCCTTCTCCCCTCCTCGGGCTCCATCATCTCCTTTCTCTCCCACAAGTGTCACAAGACAATTCTCAGCCTCGGTCTTAAGTTATCTTTGTTAAAAGATAAGGTTAGAAAGCGAGAGGGAGGAAAGTTTTGTTGCTTTCTTTCTCCCATTCTGTAATTTCATTCTAATCACAAGAAAAACATCAGACCAAGTTAAAGGCTATTGTACAAAATACCCACCACTGTTTAACAGTGGCACAGCCGAGAAAAATCAGGAAAGCTGAAGAAGAAAAGGAGACTACAAATGACAGGCCGTGGGGTGTTGGCATGTGTCCTGGGATAGGAACGCAATGCAGTGAGGAACGGAGAAGCCTGAATAAACGGAGGTCAGTAGTCAATACTATTGCACTAAAGCCAAGCTTTTATTTTTTTAATCTACGCATATAATTTACACACAGACACACACGTGCGCGCGGGGACTTGCACACCACAGAGTGCATGCACAGTCAGCTCTTTCCTTCTGTCGTGTGGGTTCCTGGGACTGAACTGGGGAGGGCATCAGGCTTGGTGGCAAGTGCCTTACACAGTGAGCCATCACACTGCCTCAATATCCATTTATTTATTGTGTGTGTGTGTGTGTGTGCACATGCACTCACACACATAAGGTTGCCTGGGGAACCCAGAAGAGGTTGGATCCTCTGGAGCTGGAGTTAGAGTTACAGATGGTTGTGAGCTGCCCAGTGTGTGTGTGCTGGAACCAAACTCTTAAGCCCTGAGCTTTCTCTCTGCCATCCCCTTCAAAGTTTTTATTTTTTTTTATTTTTGAGAGATGTGCCATGATTTATAAGATGTGTATGTTAAGAAAGTTTCTTAGAAAGCTAATAATGTGATGTATTAAATAGTCAGAACATCGTGCTACAAGGAGGGGTGTGTGCATAGCCCAGGTCAAGTGGAATCCCAAACTGCTAAGTCATTCGTTTTGTGTGCCTGTCTCAGAGCTAGGAAAGGAATTCTGAAATAAGTCAGTAGCCAGGTTAGAAGTTTGGTGACTATCCTGGAGGGAAATCAGCTGTAATCGTTAGAGGTTATATTATATATTGAATGGAAATCATTTGCATGTCTAACAGACATCTAGCTTCACAAAATCTGAACTCAAATAATAATTAATAAGTAAGTTCTCCAGGAGAACTATGTTTGAGTGGGCTTGCCACACAATGCTCAGACATGACATTGAAAGGACATGCAATTATCCTTTTGCCATGATAATAAGCTTTGGACATTAAACCTAATGAGCTGGTAGTCTAATGGAGCTTGGTTTGCACATCTCTGTTACCTAACCGCAAGGCACTAGATGTCTGCTCCATAACATCATTCCTTCAGGCCATCACCATTGTCCCAGCATTCTGTCTTCAAGAGCCACTTTTGCGTCTCTGAAGTCTGGCCAGAGTCCTCCTTCACTCCTTATCAGGCAAACTGATGTGTGCAGTCCATAGCATCAGGGGGAGCAGGCTAGTGGCCACCAGCCTACAATCTTAGCCCTCAGGATGCAGAGGCAGGAGGAGCAGGAGTTTGAGGCTAGCCTGGTCTACATAAGACCTTGTCTCCAAAAAATCAAGCAGTACAGGCTAGGATTGTGACTAAGTTGGTGGAGTGTTTGCCTAGCATGCAGAACGTCATGTGGCAGGGCATGGTGCTACATGTCTGTAATCCTCAGAAGGTTCTGGCAAGAGGAACAGAATTCAAGGTCATCTTTGGCTACCTAGTGAATGTACAGCAAACCTGAAACATGTTAGGCCCTGTCTGAAACAAACAAGCAAACAAGCAATCCAAACAACAACCAAGATACTGTTTATTGAGGCCCAAGGTGTTTCCCCACCCTGAGATTAGGGTATCTGTTTGTACCAAGACACCCTGTTATCTTTGTTAACTAAGTTTCCAGGCAATTTTTTTTTAGCTAAATGTGCAATAACTGATGTAGGGTCGCAAGGAGGATTTGAAGGTGGGGTCCAGCTCCTGCAGCCAGCATGTGAACACTGGGGGTCTGGGCAACGCAAGCAGGGAAGGAAAGGTGACCTCATTTGTACTCTGGCCAGTGAGCCCCGCTGCATGCTGGCTAGACAGGTATCAGAGCCATCTCCTCCCAGATCCTGCTCCCATGAGATGCTGCTCTGGAAATCAGGTCTGCAGGCCAGCTTCCCTCGGAGGCCGGTTCTCTAAATTTAGAACTTGCGTTCTTCAGGTAGAGAGGGCTAACTTTGAGGCTAAAGCACTAACCGGGGATTATGGGAAGAAAGCATTTCACAGCAAATAATGACCTAAGCCGAGCGGAACACAGTCCCTTTAGCACACCAGAGGGTCTGGCTTTGCAAGTGGCACCTTGCCAGGGAAGTAACGCAAAACAGCCCTGAGGCACTAAAGGGGAGTTTCAGAAAGCGTCAGCCCGGGAGGGCTGTGCAAGGGCTTACAGGAATTGCCTTCCTCGCACTTTGATGGTGGCTCTCAGCTCAGCCTGTGCTGCTGGGAAGGTGCTACATCAGGAAGGGACGATGGAGACACTCCAGTGAGGAGTCCAGGGCACGGGAAGACGAAAGCCTTTGCCCACAAGCATGTCGTGGAGAACTCTGAGGCAAATCCAGGTCTCTCGTTTCCAGGTGTTTCACCTTACAGATGAGCGAGGCGGGGACATGACACCCACATGCTCCTTGGGTGACAGAGCACTATTTCTGGTGCAGAGCCGAAGCATCAGTCAGCAAATAGCAGGATGAGATAAATGTGGTCCCCGTGCATGGGAGCAGCATGCAGCAGTGTGATGAGATGTGTCAGCACAGGAACCATTAAAAGCAGTGCCATGGCAACCAGCATTCACTCTGTGGTAATTGCGAGTGCCGTTCAAGATGGCTTCTCATCCCCAGAGAAGCCTGCAGACGAGAGGCTCTGAAATATACCACACAGAGAACGCAGCCACAAGCAGACTCCATCTTCTTCACCAAGGCTTGAGGGTTTTCAGCAGAACTCACAGGAGGAAGAAACACAGGAGCTTCGGGAATTCCCCAGAATTACCCTGTCTGTTGTAAAGAATGGTTTTGCTTCCCCTTAGAGGGCTTCAGTGTCCCCTAGGCAACAATGTTTCAACAAGAGGTTGAGAGTGAGCAGAAGGGGAGAACTCCTCCCTCCCTCCCTCCTCCCTCCCTCCTCCCTCCCTCCCTGCTTCCCTCTCTCCCTCCCTTCCTCCCTCCCCCCCTCCCTCGCCCCCTCCTCCACTTCCCCCCCTTCCACCCTCCCTATTCCCCTCCCTCCTTCCTTTCCTTTCTTCCCTTTCCATCATTTGAGACAGGGTCTCACACTGTAGCCCAAGCTGGCCTGGAACTTACTATGTAGCTCAGGCTGGCCTCAAACTCACAGAAATCCTCCAGCCTCAGACTCTTGTGCTGAAATTACAGGTGTGACTACCATGTCCAGCTTATACCTTTTTCTGTGTGTTACAGGCTCTGCTGCTACCCACCCATTATTATTAAATTAATAATGATAATAATATGATAATGAATCTCCAGCCGTGGCAGGACACCGGGTGAAGGTGTGCCATGAGTTCAGTTTCATCACCAGGACTCTGTGAGGCCACTGTCCTTGGCTGCCTTGTGCTGCCCCGATTTTAACTTTGATGGCTGTATGCTCTTTCCGGACGCACAGGCCCGGATATTTTCAGCCCTGCTTCTTTACTGGTGCTTTTGTTTTTGAGTCAGGGTCTCACCATAGCCCAGGCTGATCTTGAATTCAGGATCCGGCTGCCTCGATTCTTTGAGCACTGAATTTACAAGGATGTACCGCCATGCCCCATCTCTCTCTTCTTTATTTTCTTCCCTTTGCATTTCTAACTGGACACCTTGCAGTAAAGACTTCCAGCTTCCCTGAGAAGCAGTTGTGGGCCTGTGACCGTGCTGACCATACTGGGAGCCAGAAAGTGCGCTTTCTGGGCTGTGTTCTTGGCTCCACCCTCCCTTCTGCTGGTGGGCTGCCTTGCAGTTGGAGTGATTCGCCACCTTGGGCAGAGAAGATGAAGACAACATCACAGGAATAGCAGAGCAGTAAAACATGCTGTTTTTCTTTTAAAAAGAAGTTGCTGCTTAAATGTGAGGCATCTGATATGACAACTAAAAGAAACCTAGTTTGAGTAAAACTCCTTTTTTTATTATGCTGTGTTGGGGGTCAGACCCCCTGAACCACACTACGAGCTTCTGGGCAAAATTCTTGCAGCACTGCAGCTCTGCCAGCTGTTTTTTGTTGTTGTTGTTGCAGAGTTGGGATTCTGTCAGGTATAGCAACTCACATCTGAAGTCCTAGCATATGGGAAGCTGAGGCAGGAGGATTGCTTCAAGTTTGAGGTCAGCCTAGGCTACACAGTGAGTTTTAAAGCCAGCCTGAGCAACAGAGTTAGATCCTGTCTTACCTCCCTGCCAAAAGAGGGGCAATATTAAGGAGTTTGTTAAACAAAGGAAAATGTGGAATTTATGAAGAAAATAATGGCAGTGTACAGTAATGCAAGGAGTGGGCATGAACTCTCAAGTAGTGATCTGGGATCTTGCATAGCTCACGTTACCAACTCATTTTAACCAAGGGGAAGCTCATTCGTGAGATAAAGTAGGAAAAAGTGGGGAAAACCTGGAATGGGTTAGCATTTTTTCCCAGGTTAGGGTTTGCCCCTGCTTGGTATCCTTACACAGGGTTTTCTGAATGAGCAGGGATTTTGCTAGATTCATGGTCTAGAGAAGCCAGTATAATGACGCAAAGGACAGGTCATGGTTGTCACAGCCTGTTGGTCCCAGCTGATTTGGGATGCTCTTGTGTCTTCACTGTTTGAGTGGTCACATGGTGTCTTACAGTAACGCAGGCCTGTGTCGCATCAGCCTCCAGTCACTGTGTATCTTGCTCTTCTCTTCCTGTACATATCTAGCCAGACTCATTCCTTCCCCAACCTCTAGAGATGTCTATCTCTTGATCTTTAGGGCTGAGGAGAACTTAAAGATCCACTTTTCAACGCAATGTAGGCAATCCCTCATTGGGACTTCTTAATTAAGTTAACGGATGTGGGACTGCCCAGCTCACTGTGAGTGGCGCTGTTCCCTAGGTGGGGGTGGTCCTGAACTCTCTTAGATAGAAGAAAACCAGTGGAGTGCAAGCAAGCTGAACATGCATGCATTTCCCTCTGCCCTCGACTGAATGAGATGTGACAGCTGTCTCAAGCTCCTGCGGTGGTGTCTTCACCCCAAGGACAGACTATTTATTACCTGGAATTGTGAGCTAAAATAAACCCTTCCTCCAAGTTGCTGCTTGTAGGGTATTTTAGTCACAGACACAGAAATGGAACTAGGAATCAGAATGAAGCAAAATTGGGGTTATTATGTAAAGGAGGGAGTTTTTTTGGTTTTTTTTGTTTGATTTTTGAGACAGGGTTCCTCTGTGTAACAGCCCTGACTGTCCTAGGACTAGCTCTGTAAACCAGACTGGCCCTGACCTCACAGAGAGCTGCCTGCTTCTGTCTCCCTAGTACTGGAGTTAAAGGTGAGTGCCACTATTGCCTGGCAAAGGAGGAAGTTATTAAGGAAATGTTAGGTTTATCAAGAAAAGGACTGTGGTGTACCCTCAAGGCAAGGAGTGAGTGTGTGCTCCTCAATAAAGTCAATTAAAAATAAAATAAAACAAAACAAAACAAAAATAACCAGGGTTAGTGATGGATGGCAAAGGTGCTTTCCTGTGGACCTGGAGACCTGACTTCTGTCCCTGGATCTCACAAGGTGATCTACAGGCAGCAGGGAGAAGGAGAGGGAGAGGGAAAGGGAGAGGGAGAGGAAGAGGGAGGGAGAGGGAGAGGGGGAGGGAAAGGGGACGGGGAAGGGGAGGGGGGGAGACTGGGCCTAATATGGGCTCTAGAAACCTCAAAGCCCACTCCCTGTGACATGCCTCCTCCAATAAGGCCACACCCCTAATCCTTCCCAAACAGTTCCACTAACTAGGGACCAAGCATTCAAACCATATTCACCTATGGTGAGCCACTCCCATTCAGACCACCACCACAATAACTTACCACAAGCTTGTCTTATAACTTCTGACTACCCCCCCCCATCACCAGAAGTCTGATATCAGTTGCATGGGGGTAGACTCATTGGCAGGGGCTATTATTTTCTGGAAGCTCTGGAGTGAGTCTACTTTCTTGGCTGTGTTGGCTTTTGCAGGCCATCTGGCTATCTTGTCTATGACTCCTCCCTTGAGTCATCCCAGCCTCTTGCTTCCACTATCAGATCTCCTACATCTACGGTCGGATATGTCTCCTTCTCAGAAGGATGCCTGTGGTTACAGTTTAGACCTTACAAATCACTCAGGATCGTCTATCTCCTCATCTCAAGACCTTTAACTCTAGCACAGATGGCAATGTTCCTTCTGCCACATAAGAATGGGAGGTACTAGTGTTTAGGATGTGGATATTAGCCTACTGAAGCTAAAAACTTTTATTCTTTTCTTCTGCCACACCACTGTATGTGGTTTTTAAAGGTCATTCATACACACAGAGCTCTTTCATTCTGCCGCCATCTTCTGTGTAAGTAGTCATATTGATTTTAAAAGCATTCTAAGCATCAGCTTGTGAACGACCTTAATTATTTGCATGTTGGTATATTTGTGTGTGTATAAAATACCAAAGATAGTGTTCCACAATTTTATATAAAACATATATTCATAAAGGATAATGTGTGATAATCAAGTTGTCCTTTGAATTATTTTATTTTTTATTATTTTTACATGCCAACCCCAGTTCTCCCTCCTTTCCTTACTCCTTCCTCCCCACCTCTCCCCATCCTACACCCATCTACTCCTCAGAGGGGATAAGGCCTCCCTTGGGGAGTAACCAAAGTCTGGTATACCAAGCTGAGGCAGGACAAAGTCCCTCCCCCAGCCCCAGTCAGGCTGGGAAAGGTATCCCACCATAGGGAGTGGGCTCAAGAAAGCCAGTTCATGTACCTGGGATAAGTTTTTAAATTTATTTTATTTGTCCTTTCAATTATTTAATGCCTTTTGAATCACCTTTGTGCTTGACTATTCCCCAAAGGCTGGATATAAAAGGTATAGAAATGCCTCCCAGGGTCAAGGAGACCTTGGATGGTTGTGTGAGAGCGAGTCAGTGTAAGTAAACCATGCTGTAACTGAGAGACGTGGGCTCCTGGGATGCCTCTCAGAGGTAGATGCCTTGTGGATGCAAAGGGCTGTCAACATTCACGAAGTATGAATCAGGAAATGAACTACCAGAATCCATGGCTGTCTGATTAGTTCTCATTTTCCCACCTTACAGATTCTTTCAACTCTGCTGTCTCTCCTTTCTCCGTCCACATGACGGATATCAGCACCCTAGGCTTGGGCTCCCTCTCAGTGTGATGAGGTCACGCTCTCATGTAGGTGCCTCAGTCAGAGCAGCTGGGCTGGTAAGGCAAGAGGCCCTCATACACCTCTCTCAGAAATGCCTTAAGGGAAGGGAGGGGAGGTGGGGGCAGGCTGAGGCAGTGGTTGTGACTTGAGTCATTCATGTTAACTGTTGGTAGTCACTTTCAGGTGACTCATTCTACTCCTTGACTGGGTTTGTAAGACCATAGAGCCCCTCCGCTTTCCTCAGAGAGCCCTGGAGCAGGCTGCCATAGGGATTAAGGACACTGGTGGAGCATGGGGCTGGTACCAGGACAGACCCTGCTGCTGTTTGGACCTAGTAGGGGGAGTTTCTGCCCAGAAATAACAGAATGGCAAATGTGAGAGGGGTTTGACTTTACTCATGGGCATGCTTCTGAGGGCTCTCACGTCATGAAGGAAGAGGTGCATGGCCTCTAAGAGGCCAGTGTTACTCCTTGAAACTCACTTATACTAGATTACCTTGTCCACTTTATTGCAATAGTTTTAGATCTTTCTTTCCATTTCCTCCTCCCCTTTCTTTTCTTCCTCTCCCCACCTCCTTTTCTTTTTCTCTATGTAGCCCCAGGTGTCTAACTGTTCTGGAACTCTCTCTATGGACCACACACTGGCCTCAAATTCAGAGATCCACTAGTATCTGCCTCCCAGGTTCTGGGACTAAAGTTGTGTGCCTCCATGCCAATTTTTAAGACTCCTAAGAATAGGGATTAGTTTCTGTGGGGCTGACCTTTCAGGTTGTAGGGATCTTGGATGGAGAAACGCTGAGTGTGGTCATTGAGAAGTTAGGGAGGTAGAAATGAAGTCACGGCCCAATCATTGAGAAGTTAGGGAGGTAGAAGTTACCCTGTCCAGGTCCAGTTCTTGCCACTGAAACCGAACAAGGAAAAGACAGAAAGGTGGAGGCATGCGGAACGTGCCCAAGATTCTGGCGCCGAGGAGACTGAGGCAGGAAGACCATGAGTTTCATCTGACCTGAGGTATATTTAGTGAAACCCCTGTCTTAAAATCTCAGACAATTATTCTTTTTATAGTTCTGGGGACTGAGAAGTCCACGGGGCCACATTTGGTGAGCATCCTCTGCCTGGAGGGACTCTGCAGGGTACCACACAGTGGGATAGAGAGAACATGCTGATGTGAGTCTCTGCCTAAGAAGTCACTAATGTGATCATTAGGGTGCCACCCTTAGGAATTCATCTAGTCTTACTTACTGCCGTAAGGCCTCAGTTCCAAATACCATTAACATAGGACTTTGGGAACTAAGTTTCTTACTGAATTTTGGAAGAGCCAAAGAGCTAGACCATGACAATATCTTAAAAAAACTTTTAAAAAATATTTAAAGAGTGCTGTGGTGGTAATGATTATAGTAGTGATAGTGATTATGGCAGTGGTGGTGATTGTGGTGGTCTTAGTGACTGTAGTGATTTATGGTGATGATTGCAATAGTGGAGGTCATTAGTGATAACTGTGGTTATGATGTGTTGAGAGTGAAGACCTATTTGGATCTTTAAGTCCTCTGTCCATGAAGGCATGTGACTGAATGGCCGGCATATGTCAGTTCATCATGGCTGCTCCTGGACTGACCCTGCTGTCTGTCAGCTTGGTGCTTTGGGCTGCATGGTCTTTTCTCTGTGATCCCACGCTACTCCAAAGCAATACCAGCATGCAGCTGCAGCCTGCAGGCTTCCCTGTTGTTGCTCCTGCTGCCTGCCTCTCCCTTTACTCACTACAAAGCAAGTTTTAAGCTCTATCTGACCCCAGAGCTGCTAAGGACTCCACTATTTGGAAGCTGTCATGGCAAAGAGTTTTACCTGCTTGACTGACTCTAGCTCCTTTAATCTTTAGTTTCCATCGGCTCATATCCTTGCCTAATGGCAGTGGACACGGAATGACTTATCCACTGAAAAATGAGCAATGGGGAAAGGAGAAAAAGCAGGAAAGCAATTAGTCAAGGATATTATGCCGTGTGTACATACAGGGGAACATCACGTCATCTGTTCAGAACTAATTGTTAGAACTTCTGCAATCAACCATCTGTGGCCTTTCTAAAACCATAAAGTCGATTAATTGATCAGGAGCATTCTGGGCGATCCTTAAGCACACTAACCCTGAGAGCTCCCTGTACCAGCTTCAGCTGATTTGCCTGTTGAGTTTAACATTGAACGGGACTTGTTCTCAAGTTGCTTCAGAGCATGTTAGTGTGCATTCAAGTGATGCAGGGGAATGGTGGGAACTGAGACTGTTCATGCCTGACTCTAGCGGTGCTGTGGCTTTCAATTGGAGCCTATGCCTGCAAAGCCTGTGTTGATGCTCTTTGTGTACCTGCAAGGCTGTCTTGAGAGTTCCCGATGCCAGCGCTTTGCTTGCTCTGGATTGGAGCTTGCAGGCTCCCCACCTGTAAACAGAGTTCTTAATTAGGCTAGATAATACAAACCTGGAGTCAGATATAGAGGAAAATGCTGCGAGAGCACAGAGAAGGAACAAGCCACCGCCACACCTTACCTCCTTCACATCTCAGCAGACAAGAGAGCCAGTTCCTGTTTCTCCCTGCTTATATCCTGTATCTCCCCTGCTACCTCACTTCCTCCCTGTCTGTACAGACCTCTATGGTTAGCCAGTGGCAAGTTCCATTGTCTGACCTTCAGACAGGCTTTATTTGTACAAACAAGATATCGCCACACCCACCCCATCTCATGTGTGGTTAATAAAGCTCTAACTAGGGCTCATCCTGACTTCCCATGCCTGTCTCCTCCTCGTGCCTCTCACCTGGTCCCTCTGTACTCACCCGTATTCTACACCCCTACCCTAATAAAAGGATCTCTGTTCCCATCACCTGGGCTTGTCATCATGTGACTCTGCTTAAACTCAAATAAAAAATTAGATATCTGTAGATTTTGCTTTATTAATAAGAGAAAGTCCTCTTTGCTTCTTGGAGAAGGGGATATGTGAGACTTGAACTCAGGTATGAAAATGTGATTAAGAAACTGGTTTTTTTTCCATCTTTTGTACACCATTGTAACTTCCAACTCTGTATTACGTTTCTATGATATCCCCACCCTTGAGAGAACTGAGGCTGTTAAGATAGCTGGCTCCTGATATAGGTGGAGAGAAACAGGAAACTCGATTCTTGCCTGCATGGAATTCGTTCATCTTCCCAGGACTTGGGTGTGGGTGAGGGGTTACAGAAGAGTGTTGAGATTCTTTTCTCTGGCTTGACGTCCAGACTAGCATGCCTTTAATCCCCACTAGTTAAAGATAAGAAAGCAGGCCCAAAGTAAAGGACTGACCTGTAGTTCCCTTCTGACGTGGATAGTCCGTTGTCAGTCACGTTGAAAGCTCCTATCACCCTAAATGACCGAGAGTGGCTTTCCGTGAGAATGGGCTTAATGGGGAAGAGCAGCGAGCAGCAATGCCATGGCAACTGTGAGCACATCCAGGGAGACAAAGAGAAGCAAGCGTTTTTGAAGGTAAAATGAGAGGACACAAAGTTGTTTTGAGCTGAAGAGAACATTGATTATGGACTTATTGTGGGAATTGACGTCAATTCGATGATGGACAGTGTACCAGGCAATTGTATTTTATATGTTTTTGTGACTCAGGTAGCAAGGGACAGTTTGTAAAGCCCTTTGTCAAGGTTCTGATTACAGGCCTTAGTTCTGATTAGAGCCCTGCAGTGGGTCTTTGCAGTGGTTCTTATCACAGCATGTGTGCAGGGGGACCTTCCTTTCTCAGTCTCCGGACTCTTTGGTTTGAGTTTGTAAAAAGGACGACACCATGTTGGCATGGGCAACTTTCACAGTCCAATGGTGAAGCCAGCAGCAGTCAGTGGACTCAATGGCAGTGAATCTAGGAAAAGATTCCTGGCTGCAGAGCTGCCGAGATGTGGCTGGGGTTCAGAGGGAGATCTCCCCAGCCTAGGAAGGTAACGGTGGACAGTGCTATTGCCACCGCAGTGCCTCTCTTCACAGAGGAATGCTAAGTGTGTGTAGAAAGGGCTGCTAGCATCATCTGGGGAGGTGCAGCAGTGACTCTAAATCTCACCTGAGAGTCTGATTAGAAGGGCCTGGTGAAGTGTGTGTATGTGTGTGCGCGTGCGTGCATGAAAACACGCACTTACACACACACACTTGCATAATTTGTAGCATTTTTTTTCTCCCTAGTGAACTATATTTTAATATATCCTCTGTGCAGTTTTTACTTCATTCTTTTGGGAAGCAACACCTTAGCACCCCAAATGTTGAAAGCTTCTTAGTTTGGCAAAAATTCATCAATTTGGTAAATACTTATTAAACAACTACTATATGGCACTCATGCATTGTTCTATACCCTGGGTAGATATTTGTGAATAAGATCACAGCGTCTTCACCGAACCCCAAAGTAGTTAAAATAGTTTAAAAGGAGGAATAGAGATTTCTGGATCTTAAGATTCTATTGTTTGGTTCCAAGTGCTACAAAGTTCTGTAGCACAGAATGGGAACCCCCATTCTTAGAGTCCTGGGTGGGAGTGAAATAAAGCCAACATTGACTCTGTAGGTTTCTCATTGATAAAACAGGGACATGCACAACTACCTCAAGTCTCATCATGGGTTGCAAAAACAAACAAACAACAAAAGCCGAAGCATATAAATCATGGATGCCAGTGCTTGGCACATAACTTTGCTCTCTTGTTTCACAATGGGTTCCACTTACTTATCTTTGTTTGGGGTCACATTGGAGAAAATATGAACATGTCTGGAGAAGTCTTGAAAAATGAATCTGAGGCCCAAACGGGATAATAAAGAACATGAAACAAAGAACTAAGAAGAATCTCTGCCACCCCCACAGCATAAGAACTGCAGGTGTACATTGGGGCAGCTGCTCTGGGAGTTCCTCAGAAAGTTACACAGAGGTCACCAGATGACTCGGTAATTCCACATCTAGGTATATACCCAAGACAGTCAGATACATACATTACACTAAAACCTTTATACAAATACAAATGTATATATCATCATAGCACAAAGGCCCAAAGTAGAAACAACCCAAATCCCATCTCAATTGATGAATGAATAAAATGTGTGTGTGTGTGTGTGTGTGTGTGTGTGTGTGTGAGAGAGAGAGAGAGAGAGAGAGAGAGAGAGAGAGAGAGTTTTGAAAAGTAAATATAGTAGAACACTACTCAGCCATAAAAAGGAATAAAGTCTTGATCAGGCAATAGCATGGATAGACCCGAAAACATAAATGAAGACAGAAAAAAAATTCACACATGTATGGGGTCACTTATACAAAATGTCTACAGTAAGACATTATGTAGACTCAGATTAGATTTGTATGGCATAAACAGGGTGTGGTAGGGCATACCAGTAAACCCAGCATTCAGGATGTAGAGACGGGAGGATAGAAGGCTAAGGTTATCCTCAACTACATAGTAAGTTAGAGGCCAGCCTGAACTACCAGAGACCCTGTCTCAAAAAGACAAATGGTCAGTTTTACACGTCTGTAAGCTAAGAAAACGCCCCCGGCCTGCTCTGCCTCAGTTGGCACACACCTAACTGCAAAGAGGAATGCAGATGGCTTCAGATGGCAAAACCCCTCACCTGAGACTCCTTTTGGCCTTCTGGGACCGGAAGAATGCCAGTGAACGAAACAGTACTTGTTATATCGCTACGATGTTTGCATATGTTTCTATCTCAGCCACAGAGACAGCTTGATAGTTTTCAAATACTCGGGTTTGTCGTTCTTAACCTCGGTTCTAGAAGCCCCACCCGGATCTTTCATGGTGCCAGTGGGTGGTCTTGAAGTGGTCAGGGGTGGTCCACTACACCAAGACAGCAGGGCTTTGTCTAGGTGCAGCTCCTTGAACCAGCGCTCCAGGTTCCTGTTGGCCTCCTGTTTTCAGGGGGAGGAAAGTGAATCTTTGTGGTGTGGAATGTGTTAGGACAGAAGGTGTTTTCAAACCTGAGAAGTGCTTTGCTTTCTGGCTCATTCCAGCTTCAGGTTTCCTCCCTGGACGGTCCTGACTATGTGCTGCCCTACAGAATGTGTCCTTGTTGTCACTTCTCAATGGCCACATATGCTCTGTCGCACATTTGGGACTACTGTGTCATGTTTTCAAACCGATTTTAATAATTTTTTTTTAAACTTTGTCTTTAGCATTTTGCAGGAAGCCCGCTCACCAGCTGTTTGTTTATACCGTCTTGTGATTGTTTTTGAACATTATCAATGAATTGTGTGTAATTACATCATTACCAGGGAAGCAGTGAGTTGAATTTCCCTGCAGGGTGTTTCTAGGGGGAATGCTGTATCAGAGCTATTCTTAGAGCTCTGAGGAGATTCGTGGTTAGACACTCAGTGTCCCCAGGGAGAGAGAGATGGGTCTTCTGACTAGCTGCTTTTAAAGCCCAACGCTTTTGGTGCCCTATGGCAGGCAGTGAGCCTGAGGATTTCTAAGGCTCCTGGGACAGAGATGGAAGGTTGCAAAGATGACCTATTTAAACTTTTTCCTACAGTACTGCAAGACCCCAGGCAGCCTCTTCTTCCTTACATTTGCTTTACTTTAAAAAATACAAAGTATACACGTGTATGAAGTAGGAGGACTAGTCTAACACATGTACCCATGACTTACTATTCAAGCCTGTCTGTTCCAACATTTACCATTTCATTGTGATGAAAGCACGAAGCACCCTGTCTTTTGGGTATATTGCACAGCATCATTTGCTATAGATCCCAGCTGTGCAGTAACACATCAGAATCTTTCTCCTACGTGTAGTTTGGTACTCCTTGGTCAACCTTTGCTCATCATCCCCAAATGATTCTTTGCCCCCATTAGCAGCCACACTTACTCCCTATCCCTCTCGGCCCTAGGTGGTCCCTAATCTACTGGCTTTCTACTGGATTTGCCTCATCTGGACTTTTCATACAAGCACAGCCATTTAATTGTGGTCTTTTGTACTGGCTTCTTTCACCTGGTGTAATATTTTCAAGATTGTCACATAGAACAGCACACATCACTGTACTCATTCATTCCTGTCTAAATAAAAAATATATATCACGTAAAGTTCATCATCTAAATCAGTCTTAACTATGCGGCTTAGTGGGCTTTAGTATATTTAGTATATGCAAACTGTCCTCCACCCACACTCCAACTCTTTCATATTGCAAAACTAAAATGGTACCTGTTAAACTACTTCTTGTCTACCCCCCCATGAATGTGAAGGCCAGGTGGATGATGAGTATCTTCTTTTACTTTCCACCTCATTTTTTTTTTGAAGCACAGTCTCTCACTGAACATGGAGCTCAGGGCTTTTCGGTTAGATTGGCAGTGAGCCCCAGAGATCCTCCTGTCTCTGCGCTCCCAGCTCTTGATTACGTCTGCTGAACTTCATTTTTTTTTTTTTTTTTGGTTTTTATGAGACAGGGTTTCTCTGTATTGTTTTGGAGGCAATCGGTCCAGCCCGGCCTCGAACTCACAGAGATCCGACTGCCTCTGCCTCCCGAGTGCTGGGATTAAAGGCTTGCGCCACCACCGCCTGGCCTGAACTTCACTTTTACATGGGCGCCAGGCATTTAAACGACAGTTCTTATGCTTGTACAACAAGGCTTTCCACCCTGAGACATCTCCCTGGTCCCTCTCCCCACATCTCTTGGCTATTTCTATGTTTCTGACTATCCTAGATGGCCACTTAATTAATTTAGCGTATGTGTGGCCATGCCACAGTAAGTATGTTGAGCTCAGAGTACAATCCACTAGAGGCTTCCTGTCTTTCCAACATGTGAATCTCAGTTCAACAGGCTTGGAAGCAAGTGTCATTATCCTTTCAACCATGTCAATGGCCTATTTGGCTTTTTGTGACTGGCTTATTTCATATAATGCTGTCTAGGTTTTATCTATATGACAGCCAATGTCAGAATTCTCTTTTTAAGGATGTGTAAGGTTTCACTATGTATTCTAATCAATCCCTCCATAAATAGACACTGGGACATGGCTACAGTGACTAACACTTCAGCGAAAGGGGACATACACATTCTGCTTAATCCCCTCCTTTCAGTTCTTTCAAGTATATACCTATAGATGGGATTGCTGGATGGCCTAGTATTTCTGTTTTTAATTTTGGGGGAACCACCCTGTTTCCTGTTAGCTACATTATTTTGCATTTTCAAAAACAGTGTATGGAGTTCCAATTTCTCTCAGCTGTCTTGAACACTTGTTATTTTCTGGTTTGTTTGTTTTGCTTTTGTGTTATGAATAGTAGCTCTCCTAGCTAGTGTGGGATGGCATTCATTCGTTCCTAATTGACATTGGACATATTGTGCTAGGTGGATAGATTGAGACCTGCCAATAAAGAACGATGAAAACAAGATATTAGGTGCAGTCCATGCTTCAATATTACAATCTGTCTGAGGAAGTAGGATCACATTTGAGCTTCAACAGTCATAACTGGCAAGTGCCATGTACTACACATTGTCCTGGGTGTTCAATGTATTTCATTCCTTTAAACCTCCCAGTGTTGGCCTGTGATGGAGATATGAGCACTATCTCATTTAACAGGGAAGGGAGTGGGCACTTTAGTGATTTACCAAGTTTGTCCAGCCAGAGTTGTACGCTGGTCAGTCTCTTACTACAAAGCCTGGGTGTTCCTTACTAGGCATAGGATGAGATTAGCCAGACATTGCAGGACTGGAGGAGCCAGATTGACCTTCAGAAAGAAGGGCCAGGCTTCCAGGGCTCTCATTTGGAAAAGTGGTCATTTGAACCATTTTACCCCATTATTTAGAGTGGGTATGTCCAACCTATTGGCTCACCAGTCCCAGGAGAGACCCTTGTCACAATATCAAAAGGTTGGACACCCCCGACAAGAGTGAGAACTGAATGTATCAGTGGAAGGAATGGAGAATTTTCATGTTTTCTCTTCGTTGTTTCCATTTTTGTTGTTGTTGTTGTTTGATTTGGTTTTGTTTTCTCAAGACAGGATTTCCCTATGTAGCTTTGGGGCCTTTCCTGGAACTCTGCTCTTGTAGACCAGTCTAGTCTCGAACTCACAGAGATCTGCCTGCCTCTGCCTCCCTAGTGCTGAGATTAAAGACGTGTGTCACCATTGCCCAGTTTCCATTGCTATTTTAAGAGAAGGAAAGGGGCTCATGGGCCACTTGTGTTATTTATTTTAGCATACAAAGTAATGGGATTCATTTTGTCATCGTCATACGCAGGTGTCATCATACCTTGTTCTCATTAATGACTCTCCCCTACACCTCCTGCTCTGGATGCTTCCTTCTTCCCTTCACACTCCCAGGTTGTGTCTAGTCCAGCGTCATAGAGCTAGGAGTGGAGAGACCCGGAAGCCTGGCCTCACTGACAAAACCCTCTTTTTCTTTGTGCTGGGGTTATACCACCATTAAATATTGATGTGGGGGTCTCTCTTTGCCAAGGTTTTGCTTCTAGGGTTTCATCTACCTGTGGGCAGCAGCAGTCTTAACATATCAAGAGGAAAATTCTAGAAATAAACCATTTGTAAGATTCTTCCTGTTTTTTCATGTATTGATTAATTGGTGTGTGTGTGTGTGTGTGTGTGTGTGTGTGTGTGTGTGTGTGTGTGTAAGTCAGAGGACAAGGACAACTTGTAGTGGTTGATTCTTTTCCTACCATCTGTGGGTTCCAAGGGTTAAATTCAGGTCACCAGACATGGCAATCGGGTTGTCAAGCTTGCTGAAAAGTGACTTTGAAAAGTGACTTTACCTGATGAGCCATATAACCTAGTCATTGCCCCCCCCCTTTTTTTGGTCTCTTTATATAGCCCTGACTGGCTCAGAGCTTGCCATGTGGGCCAGGATGATTATAAATTTGGGGTGACGTTCCTGCCTTTACCTCTGGTATGCTGAAACTATTGGGGTGTACTAGCATGGACAGCTTAATAACTCATACACTTAAAATAACTCTTATAATATTTTCTTATAACCATTTTATTTAATAAGTAATTGTCAGTAATCTCTCTCTTCTGAATCTATAAATCAAAAACCCTACCATAGGGATGTATATCTAAGAAAAACAGTAAACAAATGCTAAAAAAAACAAACTGGTTTTCCTCTGTTCTTACTCCACAATCAATGCAGAAGATGGTAGCGACCTCAAAAGCCAGGAGGGATTTGTCCCCAGAAGTAAGCAAACAATTCTGCAGCAGTGAGCACCAGCTGCATGCCCTAGAGCCTAATATAATCCAGACTGCCACCTGGAGCCATGCCCTAAGAGGAAAAGGCGCATGACAGTAACCAATGAGAACTGAGCGCCATCAGCTGCCCCCTTTACACGTTATGTACTCTACAGAGACGGTCTCCTGATAAAGCTTCCTTTCTTCCAGTCCCCTGGTTTGTGCCTTGTTCAACAAAATGTTTGCCTGAGGCGGAGGAAGCTTGAATATGTCACTTCAAAAGTATGCCCCCTTGCCTTAAAAACATCTATTCGTGCTAAAGCCAAGTGAAGAAAATCTCCCCCTTACCCACTGTGTGAGAATAGTCTACTTTCCTACATAGCTGTAGGCTCTTACCACCCCAGAGAAGAGCCAGAAGGCTCTATAGTCAAACCTTTCCCTATTGAGGTCCTCTGTGTTCACCTCACCATGGTTCCCCACTGCTGGAAGATGAAAAACCCTTTTGTCCGTTTTTTTTCTCTACAATCTTACTGTTCGTTTTTTAAAGATGCCAGAGTTCACGAGAGCTGCTTTCACTAAGGTTTCTTCTGAAGCAGCATGTGCTGTCCATTTTAATAAGCTTGTTTCTTTTTCTCTTCATAATTGTCTTTTGTTGTGAACAGTCCAACTGAGTACTGCCTATAGAGAAAAATTGCCCGTCCTCCTCACAAAGTGAAGTTCTGGGTAATTCTCTCTTGAAATATATATATATATATATATATATACACAATATATGTATATATACATATTTTCCCTATGATTATGCAATAGTATGAATTTCTTTTGACTTTATGTATAGAAAAGAAATGCATATTTTCTCCTTGTCAACATATGAATACCTGAATTTTCCTTTGGCTATTCATAGCAGAGAAATACATATTCTCCCTGCAAACATATGAATCTCTGTGTATACATACACTTGTGTGTGTGTGTGTAATTTATTTCTCACCCTTTGAGCCATTTTCTCCCTTCTTTGGTCAGCCATCACAAAAGCATTCTTAGATAAATCCTAGCAGAGATCCCATTTCCCTGCAGCAGGATTAGCCTCTGGTGGGGCATGTGACAGAATTGCAGATGAAAAGACAAGAGGCATCCTCCGTATATTTGCCAAGAACTCTTTCCTGATGAAGAACATCAGAGCCTATCAGGCAAGTAGCCCCTGAGGTATGCTTTCTTTCCATGGGGCTCTAGTGGGAAGAGAGTGAGCTAGAGGCTGTAGCAGCCATCTTGTGACCACTGGTGGCAAGCCTAAGGACTAGGAGCTAAAAGGCTGTAGAAAAGAGATGTGTATCTGTTGAAATCACAGGTACCAGAATCAGTCCTGGACCCATCAAATGTTAAAAAAGAAAAAAATGTTTATTTTCTAGCAGGTTTGATGGGAGATGTCATTCTGAAATTTGTCTCTTATTGGTTGTTGAATAAAGCACTGTTGGCCAATAGGGAAGCAAGATAGGTGGGACTAGGAGTCAAGGAGGATCCTGGGAAGGAGAAACACAGGGAGTCACGATGTAGCCTCCAGAGGAGTAAAATGTTCCGACCCTTTCTCTGGTAGAGAAATACTTAGATTAACAATTATGAGGAAAATACTTACGTCAGAGAGAGCCAGTAAGAAATCAAGCAAACGGCCAACAGCTTCATAATTAATATAGCCTCCTGTGTGTTCATTTGGGACTGATGCGGCTCTGGAACCAGGCTGACGAGAAGGCTTCACCTCTACACAGGTTTAAGTTCATAGCAGAACTAGGAGAATGCCCAGAATCTCCTGAAGCGCCTGCCTCTCATGCATCACCGTTTCCACTGTCACCATCCTCCATGAGTGAAGGGCATTTGCAGGAATTAGTGAGCAACCATAATCTCCCTACATACATCTTTTTCATTCGGTTTGTTCTTGGTGCTATCTACCTGTGTATTGGACAACATGTGAAGTCATATTGCCCACCAATACAGCATCATACAGAGACATTCCAGTGCCCTAAAAATCCTTGTGTTGTGCTGTGACTGTTCTGAATCTATCCCTTGAAACACCTAAGTATCATTGGTTTTTGTATTATCTCCATAGCTTAAGGCTTTCCAGGCTCTTTATATTTCTAAAAATGATAAACAATGCTTAGACCTTTATCTGCCTGTTGCTGAACTCATCATCACCAAATCATTCCTCCATTAGATTTGAAATCACTCCAGGCAGGGATACAGTCTAGTTTCATTGCATGTTGTGTACACAACACCAAAGTGTTGTCAGTTTGGGTGTGGGTGGGGCACCCTGTAATCAGACCCTTTTGTACAGTGGGCTAGTGGGATGGAAGAACTTTAAAGCTGGAATGGAACAAAGCTTTGGCTCGCTGGGTCCAGCCTTCTCATTTTATATAGAGAAGTGGGTCATGTGCTTAGTATTTGTTAGTGACAAACACAGTGCCTGGTCCTTGTCTAGCCAGCTTTCCATTGCATTGTGCTTTCTTATCTTAGCTATGGGACCCAACTCATGACCTTTCCAAACAGCTCCAGGCTCCGCACTTTAACACTTACAAAGCAGCCTGTGGTGTGGGTCCACTTGGAGGACCTACTCTCTGCCATGTAGGAGCCTCGAAGACCAACAAGACGCCCTGCTTGTATTATGGTCATTTGGGAAGGAAACCAAAGCTTCCTGTAGAGTTGTGGTTGAGCAAGATGGGAGTGAAGAGACACACAAGAGACAGGCACTACCCTCTCTCCATGGGTTCCCTGAGTCTAGACCACTTTGAAGGTGCTCCGGAGGGGCAGCTGCCCCTGTCTCAGGCCTGACTCGGGTTTAGGCCTATTCTATTAGACAGGTTTGTAGAACTACTGTGACATGTGACTTTATGTGCCCACATGGTCAATCCTCAGGCTAGATATTGCTATGGCGCTATTGTGTTTAGATTTGATTAACATTTAAATCAGTAGACTCTGAGGAAGCAGATCACCACCAATACTGTGGGTAGGCCTCACCCAATCCTTCAAAGACCTTCAGAAAAAAGAAGAAGCGGGAGGTCGGCCTTGCTGACCACTCTGGACTTGAGCTGCTTCCTTAGTTTTTCTCTGGGCCTCCAGCCTGACGAACCATCCTGCAAACGAACTGTTCCAAGTATGAGCTGATTTCTTTCAGTCTCCTCTCCTAGTCTGTTGATTCATTTTCTTTGGAGAACCCTAATTAATTTAATGTAAATATTGTAAAGTCCAAAGACATAGAGCGTTTGCACTATTTAGAATTTGGTGTTAGGATAGATATTTACAGGGCCCTTGGGTCCAGTCTTATGGGGACAAGGCTGCAGGAATAACCAGTGGGAAGCTTAGCAGGAAACACAATGTACAAAGGAAGCCCCATTTAAAAAGCACCAGGAATGCATACAGCCTGTCCTTTAAAAAGTGCATGCTTTCCAAACCATTGCTCTTTCTCCCGTTTGTAGCTTTCTTTCTCTTCACCCTTCTGCTACTATTTGCTCTTGTCCCTGTGGGGATTCAGGCATTATGCTGGCCTGCCCGTGTCACCGACAGAATGTACTCAGGCAGTACTTTGGTCAGCCCAATGTTCCATGAGCACTAGACTGCACGCAGCTGCAAAGGACCCTTTTAAAAGAAAGACCCCTGCTCACTTACGCTGTCTTTTTCTGCTCTGTTTGCTCTCTTCTCTTTCCCCGCTCTCTTCCCCTGGGGCAGACAGGACTTTTCCTGGCTCCCTCTTTTCTTCTGTCCTCTCTCTGTCTCTGTGTCTCTTTACCTCTTTTCTCTTTCCTTCCCCCTCCCTCCCCTTTCTAATAAAACCTCACACTTAAGCTCTGTCTGCCTGGCGTGTTTGTCACACTCACCTGCCCACCATGGAATCCGCTATGGTCCCCCATGCAAGGTTCCCTTCACACTTTATCCTAACACTCACTAGGGGAATCTACAAAACAGCAGCCTCCCCCTCACAGTCTCAGTCTTATCCTCAGGAAGACAGCCAAGCAAACAATGACACACTTTGGGAACTAATGGTCCATCTCTGTCCTGTCTCAGAGTTAATCACTCAGCCAGCTGTACAGGAGGTGGGGGGAGCGGCTTTGCAGATGCTCAGAAGCCCAGCTTGAAGCACTGAAAAATTGATGCTACTGGAAGCAGAGAGCTGCTGCGGAGCTGCAGCTGCAGGCAGAACCAGTAGGGGAAGGGAGGGGCTGGAGGCAGGGGAGAAGCCTGGGCCTGGCACAGTGCCTGTCCTTGTAGAGGCAGGAGTAGTGTAGGATCTTTTTTTTTTTTTTTTTCTGTAGCTATCGTGGATGCAGGATGCAGAAGAAAAGACGCCAATCACTTCCCACCTTGTGTCAGGACATTTAAGCTACACCACCATCAATTTCCCTGCTTTTTTCCATATCTAAGGAACAGCAGCTCCTATAGTTGGGTTGCTGTATGAAATGATTTTGTAAATATAAATGTTCATGAATATTTTAGAGGTTATATATGCCAACTTTTCATTTTATGTGTACAGGTAAGGTTCAGCACTTAAAAATAATAATTTAGCTGATAGACTGTTGAAATTTCCTAAATTAATATGGTTTAAAACATGACGAATTGCAGCTGTAATGTGTCTTTGGAGACTGGTCTAGGGTAACGGGAGTGAAGGTTACTGCTCTGTGATGAGCCAGCTAGAGGAGTCCTGTTACCCTCTCATCTAGAGTTCACAGGCATTCTATGATGTTCTGAAGCATTCCCAGAAACTAAAACAATGGCAATTCTCAGAAGTTGTGGTTTGTGTCAAGGATTATTTCCTTACAACCCCAGGGGCAGTTGGGAATGCTTGTGAGACAGTTTTTGGCTATTACTGGCGGTGGGGTAGGTAACACTGGCATCTGGTGGATAGAGGCCAAGGGATGCTGCCTATTGTACAGCAGTGGCCCCCACAGAAAGAGTGACCTGACAAAGTGAAATAGTGTTGAGGCAGAGGAACCCAGTTCAAGAGAGAGTTTGATATCCTCTAGACCGGCCCCTCTTTCCACTCCATGTGTGGGACCTGAACTTAAGGTAGAATGTTTTCTCTCTTGCATTTTTAAAATCCCTTTTGAAATATCTTGTCTAGGAGGTCCCCAGCAACTGCTGCTGATGTGTTTTAAATGTCGAGAGAACAATCATTCCTGTTTAGACATTGGTGCCTTTACTATTTTTCGAATTCTGCTTCATTTCATGGCCAAGCCAGCAAATGAATCATGCAGGGCATCCTCCGGATCAAGATCTTTCTGGGGTGTGAAGCCTCCTATGTGCCTCCTTTAGTCCCCAAAGAGACTTGCTCAGGGGGACCCTGCAGGGAGAAACCCACTGGGAGGCCTCCTTTTGTGTTCAAGGCTTTTGAACTCTGATGTCTTGAAAGTTAACTTAGAACAAATGGTAGGAGTCATCCAGCCTTTGTCTGAGCACTCCCTGGGGTAAAGGGATGTCTTGCTTCATTGAAACTGTCTAGACTCAGAAATGAAGGGGGCTGCTAGGGGTTATATTAAGAAGATTCATAAATTAGGCAGTTTAAAATGACCGTCCTCTGGACTGGGGATATAGCTTGGCTGCTAAAGTGCCTGTTTAGTGTGGAGGGAGCCCTGGGTTTTGGCTATACTACCGCATAAATTGGGCATGGTGGTGCAAGTCTATAGTTCCTGAACCTGGGAGGTTGAGGCAGGATGATCAGAAGTTCAAGGTCATTTTCAGCTACACAGGAAGCTATAGGCTAGCCTGAGCTAATGAGACTGTGTCTTGACAAAAAAAAAAAGTCCTTCAAATTGTTTAGATTTGTTATGGAATCTGAGGAGGTCAGTCACGTGTTTGAATGCTTGGTCCTTAGGTTGTGATGCCATTTTGAAGACTATGGAGCTTTTAGAAGCTTGACTGTTGGGGAGTAGGTGACTAGGGATAGGTCTTTGAATCTTATACCTGCCTCTTTCCAGCCTGTGTTCTCTCTCTGTTTCCTATTCTGTTCCATGCCCTTGCCATGTGCTCTCACCTCAACCAGTGGAACCATCCAGTGTCATGCCGGAAAACGAAATCCTCCTGAAATTGTGAGCCAAAGCAAACCTTTCTGTCAGCAAGTTGCTTCTATCTAATGTTTGTCACAGTTGACGATGATAACACACACACACACACACACACACGAGTTAGAATTTTCTTTGAGGAGATTGATGGGGGAAGTCCTTCTGTGCATATATTGTCCTACTGGTTGATAAATAAAGCACTGTTGGCCAATAGGGAAGCAAGATAGGTGGTACTAGGAGTCAAGGAGGATTCTGGGATATGTAGTCAAGAGTGAAGAGTCACCATGTGATGTCAGGAAGAAAGGACACATGAGGCTGCATCCTCAGTAAGATAAGACCTTATAAAAATATATATTAGCAATTATCGGTTAATAATTAAATTAGAACTAGCCTATAAGAAACCATAGCAAACAGCTAACAGCTTCATAATTAATATAGTGTCTCATGTGTTATTTGGGGGCAGAGACAGCGGCGGGACCCAGGCAGTTGGTGGGAAAGAAACACATTACAGGAGATGTTGTTTATATATGTTTCCCAATGTTGGGAATTGGTAGAGAAGGAGAGATGCCACCTGCACACACAATTTAAGGCGTAGCGAGGCCCTCAATCTCATGGTATGCCATGTTTAGAGTCAGCAAGGTATCTCAGGGTTTTTATTGCTGTGAAGAGATGCCATGATCACTGCAACTCTTATAAAGTAAAACATTTCATTGGTGTGGTTTGCTTACCATTTCATAGGTTCAGTCTGAAGGACCACAAATTAAAATTAATAAAAGTTTAAAAACTTGGGCCCTGAATCTATACAGAGAAAGGGAACTTCTAATGGTAAAGGAAAATTTAACTCCTTACATCAGGAGTGCCATGGCTGGTGCCTGTGCCCCGCTCTCGGAGAAGGGGAGGTGATCCTTTACCACTTGGATCAACATTCCTGTCTGCTAACTGTTGGTCATAAGGTTGTAAAGATCCCCAGCCCAGGGGATAACTGACAGACCCTGTGACTCTGTAACCCTATGCCCTGTCTTATCTTACTCAAATGTATGTTGCTAAAAATACATAGTTACTGCTTCACTCTGTACTTTGCATGACCTTAAGTAACCATGGAAACTCTAAAATTTGTGGCCTTCAACCTTATGGTCTGCCCCTTTTAAAACCTCTCTCTTTTTTTTTTTTTTTTTTTTTTTTTTTTGGCTGGTTGGCATCTCATTTCTCCCGCCATGGAGTGAGATCTAAGCTGGTCAACTTGAACAACAAAAAGGAACCTTTTGCTTTTGCATGAGAGTGCTGACTCCTTGGTTTCGTCTCTGGGTTCCGCAACAATAAGTCCATTATCATCATGGCAGGAAGCATGCCAGGTTGTGCTGGAGCTGAGAGTGCTGCATCTTGCAGGCAACAGGAACTCAACAGTTACACTGAGGGAAGTTTGAGCCAAAGAGACCTTGAAGCCCATGTCCACAGAGACAAACTTCCTCCAACAAGGTCACACCTCCTAATAGTGCCCCTCCCTTGGGGGCCTTTTCTTTCACACCACCAGTGTAGCAGTCAGCCCATCGCTGTCTTGTTTTACTTGGTGCAAGCATTCTGGCCTCATGGCACCCAATCTTCATAAAAGACCAGTGGTTTGTTCTTGTCACTGAGAAGGCCATAGAAGGACACAAAATGCTTAGATGATGTGTCCAAGGTCATGAGTAATCCTGCATCTCCCTATCTCACTTGTAGATAAGCCCTCAGGAGGTCTCCCTATCTCTAATTCCTCCCTTCAGCCTCCCCCGCAAAAACCCCATCAGCCCATACATAGTTCAGGAGTATTTCCCTACTTCTCTGTGCTGTTGCATTGTCTTCCTATTTCCACAAATGTATACTCCTTTGTCTCATTGTCTAAGCAGGGTTTCTCTATTTTCTATTCTTACCCTCTCTTTTCTTTTTCTCATTAATGCACTAAATCAAATAATATTTATGTCCTAGTGGCTGAGACCATTTTTACCATATATAGCAAAAGAGATTTGGAGGTGTAATTGGGTTAAAGGGTGGAGTTAGTGAGAAGTTTCCCAAATTAGCCAGAAGGACACTAATGTAATCATAATAAATATATTTTTCTTAAACATATACATGTCTATGTGTATGAATGTGTACATGTGTATAGGCGCTGAGGGAGGCCAGTCATAAAGCATGGGTGCTGAGAACTGAACTCTGGCCCTCTGCAAAGAGCAGCAAGCCCTCTTCACCAGGGAGCCATCTCACCAGTCACAGATGTCTTTAAAAGAGGAGGGCTGTGGTGGTTGGAATGAGAATGGCCCCCACAGGCTCCTATATTTGCATTCTTATTCCTCAGCTGGTAGGCTGTTTGGGAAAGATTAGAAGGATTAGAAGTGTTAAGAAGTCTTACTGGTAGGGCCAGGTAGTGGTGGAGCACACCTTTAATCCCAGCACTCATGAGGCAGAGGCAGGTGGATTTATGTGAGTTCAAGGCCAGTTTGGTCTACAAAGTGAGTTCCAGGACAGCCAGACTGTTACACAGAGAGAAACCCTGTCTCAAAAAAACAAAACAACAAAAGCCACTGATACAGTTCTTGCCATCTTGCCAAGTGGTCATTCCTGAGAGCAATGTCAGAGACAGTTCTTTGAGAAGAGATCCAAGGGGGCTGGGGCATACATGAGACCCGGGGTTCTATTCCCCAGTACTGTAGAAACTGGGCACAGAGTCACATGCCCATAGCAAGGAAGATCAGAAGTTCAAGGTCATCCAGTGACACAGTGTGCTGCCTAGTTATGTCAACTTGAGACAAGCTAGAGTCCTTTTAGAAGAGGGACCCTCAACTGAGAAAATGACCCTACCAGATTGGCCTATTGACGGGGAAGTTCTGTGTATATGCCAATAAGGCACTGTTGGCCAATAGGGAAACAAGATAGGTGGGACTAGGAGTTGAGGAGGATTCTGGGAAAGAGGTAGAGTCAGGGACAATGTAGCCCGCTAGAGGAATGAGAGGTCCGGACCCTTTTCTCCGGTAAGAGAAATACCTAGATTAACAATTATGGGTTAAATAATTAAGTCAGAGATAGCCAGTAAGAAACAAGCAAATGGCTAACAGCTTCATAACTAATATAGCGTACTGTGTGTTATTTGGGACTGATGCGGCTCTGGAACCAGGCTGGCAGGAAGACAACACTCTACATAGGGTTGTCAGGAGTGCCATTGAATTTCCATGTAGAATGACAAAAGCTTAAAAGGGATTTTAGAAACAAAAGAACAGAGAGAAGCAAGGCTTTTTGGTAGCTGTCCCGCGCTACCGTCTCGCCAGCAAGAACGACGCAGAACACTC